>NW_027312646.1:0-27363 GCF_040954645.1 Diabrotica undecimpunctata | reverse complement strand
ACGCGCTATCTCAGAGTATGCAAATTCCATTAAATCTTAAGAATGACGAACCGTATTCCTATTTTAATTTATTCGCTACAACCTCCTTCTTACACATACAAACAAAGTTTCAAAGGAGATTTTTTTAAGAGGTGTTGCTGAATATTCTAGAATTACTGCATGGAAAGATGTGTCTCTGAATGAATTTAAAGTATTTTTGGGACTATTGTGCCACAAAGGTACAATAAAGCTGAATAGAATAGAAGATTATTGGAATACCACTTTTTTGTTCAATATTCCTGTATTTAGAAATTGTATGTCCCGTAATCGATTTCAAACCATTCTGAGAGCAATACATTTTGTAGATAATACTGTAGATGGCGAACGCATACCCAGTGACCGTCTGTTTAAAATACGACCTCTTCTTAATTTGTTTAACCAACGCATGGAAGAAATCTCTATCCGGAGAAAAATTTGTCAATCGATGAGTCAATGATGGATGCCTTGGAGGGGAAGGCTCATTTTTCGACAATATATAAAAAATAAACGTCACAAGTATGGTATTAAGCTGTATATGTAGTGCGAGCCTAATGGGATGGTTCAAAAAATATTAATTTACACTGGTGCCAATGATACTGATATTGGTGGAGTAGGACACTCGTCAAAAGTTGTGATGAAATTGTGTGAAAACATATTTCATAGGGGACATGCCATTTATGTAGACAATTTTTATACAAGTATTAGTTTAGCACATGACCTGTTACAAAATGGTACATATGTTACCGGTACATTGAGAACCAACAGAAAAATTATTCCACCTGAAATACTGAACACAAAACTTAAAAAAGGGGAATTGGTCTCAAAATATTCAAATGGAATCAACATTTTAAAATGGAAAGATAAAAGAAACATTTTGGTGTTATCAACGGAACATAAGGTCCAACAAATTCTTTGTGAGAACAAATGAAAGCAGCAATTTGAAAAACAGCAGAATTTGTATTGCAGAATACAATACCCATATGGGTGGTGTTGACATGAAGGATCAGATGTTTTCTTATTACTGTTGCGATCGAAAAAGTATGCGATCGTACCTTAAACTTGGAATACATATTTTCCAAATTATGTTGTTTAATGCATTTAGCCTTTATAATAAAAATCATCCCAGAGGAGATAAAATGTCCTTCTACGATTTTAGGCTGAAGGTAATACAATATTTATTGTCACATAAAGAAAATACAGCCGGCGAAACAGCTTCTAAACAACAAAAAACAAAGCACTTTCCGCAAAACATAAAAAAACCAGATAAAGATGGACATTTTCGTTCTATAAGAAGAAAGTGTAAATTGTGTGCCTAAAAAACAACGAAAGGATACCATGTACTGCTGCCTGGAATGTGCAGACAAACCATCTTTGTGCCTCGATTGCTTTCCTGTATTCCACAAGAATTTACAATAACCTTTTTTTGCTCCTACTTTTCCTTATACTTTTTTGAAAGTGAACATTTTGTGTTAGTTTATGCAATCTAACAGTCCAATACAGCAATATATTAAAGTTAAAAATACACTCTTTTTTTATTTATTTAGTTTTAATGTTAATAAAGTTAACTTGTCCACCAAGTTATAATGATACGCCAAGGACGCGAATCCACGTTTTCATTTAACACGCCAATGACGCGAATTCACGACTCGAGCGTTTCACTTGAGTAGGCGACCCGGCGCGCTTAAGAGGTTTAACTGACTACTGGCAGTGAATGGGTTAAAGTTACTTGTTCTGGTCTTGATATATTCAAATTTTAACTAAGTTACATTATGAAAGGCAATTATTTGGTAAATAACCTAAAAAATGAAATATAAACGATTACATTAGATAAGTAATGGATTCGACCGTTCCTTAATGGAAATTCATTTTATATAACAATAAAACAATGAAAACTTTGTTTTCCAAAACTTCACCAAATTTATTATAATATCTTGTCACTACAGCTGTTTTGGCAGAGTGCCTTTCTCAAGTGATCTATTTTTGGTATGTGTTTACACTTGAAGCCTACACGGCAAAAACGATGAAGGTCACTTTTATTTCATATTGTATAAAAGGTAATTTCAAAGGTTCAAAGAATAATTTTAAAATGTTTTAATATAAATTTTAAGTCAAACTGTTTTTCAATGGGTATATAATTTATCGGTGAAAATGATAAAAATATTCTAAGACTGTTATGTTATTTCAATTTTTTTATTTTTGATGATTTAATCGAAGATACACAAATAAAATGACAAAAACGGTGTATGTCATTAAAGCAATAACCCAAAGAATGCAAGTCGAAAACAAAATTATGTAACTACCACTACTTAACATAGTGAGAGACTAACATAAGACTAACTCTTGTCCCTTGTTCCGTTGTGTTGTGAGCGAGGCTATCGAAAGAATGTTTGGCAGCATTACCACAAAACTGTTTAAGGTGTTGTAAGTTCTTCCACTTTTCCAAACTAATTGGCAACAAATCTGAAAGACAAAATAATGAAGAAAAGTGGGTATAAATAAGAATTTATTACCTGTATAACTTCTGTTAAGGTAAAAAAAATTCTTGGGTTCCTGCCATATCATCCTTATCAACCTTACCAGTTGGTAAAATACTGTTGGTACGAATCACATAAGTTTCGAAAGGCCCCTTGTAGCTTGTTCTAAATGAAATACATTGAGGATGAATGGCTTCACAAACTATTTCTCGAATAGGTCTGATAGCAAATGGGCATTTTGTTTTAAAACTGGATGAAAGAATTGGAGTCCATTGGTGAATTAGGGACTAATCTACTTCTATGAGCCTCTATATTCCTGTCACACTCCAAGTATGAATGACCTCTTATTGGAACAATCATTTTAATTTTGTCAAGTCGTCTTGTGGAAATAACTACGTAATGAATGAATTTAAAGAGGTTATAGTTTTTTATTTTGACCTCCACAGGAATCGCAGAATATAGGTAAATCCCTTACACTGGAGTCTAACTGCAAAAATATAAAATTATGCAAAAACGAAATAACTTCAGCTGCGATATTTTCGGTGTAACAATAAAAGTAGGAATCACCAGTAGACAGCACGTCAATATTAAGAGAATATAAAGTAAGTTGTCTTCTATAATACACGTCGTTGGTTGTAATGTTTGGTATAGGAAGGTTTTTTAGAAATCCATCGCTATTAATTCGAACTCTTTACTCTTCATACTTCTTTTTCTTGCTTATTTTTTACGATCATAGAATACTTCGGCCTTTTGCAAATGCAATTCATGTTTTATTTCGTTCTTTCTTAGTTCTTGAAGAATTTTCGTGTCATTTTCTGGCGTCGTTGAATCATTTTTATTTTTCAATGGTGCTGTTTTCTCAACAGTATATTTATCGCAACTACTGCAGGTATCGCTGCGTGGATATCCAAATTTAATGTTGAAGTTATTATTAAAAATTTTGCAATAAAACTCATATAAATTATCTGGAAGAGATAAAGCCTTATACATATAGTACATTTTTCTTATTGTTAGACTGTCTGGTAAGAACACCACTGTAGATTTTTTTCTACTGTAGTGGCTCTCTCGGCTCTTAAATGAACTAATATGATCTTTTACAGCCGCAAATGCGGTCGAAAGCTTTGCACAATGTACGTGCTTATATTTACCCTTCATATCTATAGGTGCCTTACCAGTTTTCTTTAGAGACTCCTGAATCGTTTGTAGACGACGTCCAGTAATGCCATGTAATGAAACAAAAGCTCTCATGCAAACTGGTACTTCAATACAGTTACTATGGTTATCAACCGGACGCTGAACTCTCACTTTATAAAAATATGCTTTATCGCGAAACTTGGCATCATTTTCATTTTTTCGTGGTCTGCGGTTCTTTATTAAAGTCATGGATACAAGACCAGTCAAGTAACTGTTCTGCTCATCTCTGCTTGACATTCTATTAAATTCCTTAATAATCGTATTTTTTTTCAAAAGTCCAATCTTTTGAAAGCATTTGTACCGGGAGCACTTACAATCTGGCCCTATTTCGTGTGAACTTAACCTCAATCGCTTTATAACATCACATAAACTTTCACTACTTCTTTTTCTCTTCTTACATCGCACGTTTAAGTCTCGCACAGTTCTTTCATCACTGCTGTCAGAATTTACAGTCTCTGTCTTTCTTTCCATTATAATATTTTAAAATAGACTACTACTTATTTGAAGATGGGCATAAACAAAACAGACTCTAAACTAAACCGCATACTTGCACGTGTACGAATGACTAATCTTTTTAACCGTCGTATAGCGACTGTGCAGAAAGACTTACAACGTTTTTGCAGTGTTTGACATGGACTTACAGCATTTTTGTCGTGCATGAGATTATTTAGTTTGTGAATAACTTTTAGACTTACAGCGATACTGCCAAGCAGCCCAGGCGATTAGAATCTACTTTTTACAAGTAGTTTTTTGGTACAATATTCCCTTTTACCACAAAAATTGACGTTCATCGTTTTTGTCGTGTAGGCTATATAGTCTTAACGAAATAGGTTGAGGATGGGAGAACTGTTTGTAAATTTGGTCATTCAGAATTATGTTTGTGTTTTTTAATTTATTAATTTCCATAGATTCTAATAAATATAGCTTAAGGCCTTTATTTTGGATCTGAAGAATTTGAAATTCGTCACTAAAAGAATGATTATGATCTAGAACGTGAAGTGCGTATGTAGAATCTGTTTTTCTGTTATTGAAATTCCTTTCATGTTCTGATATACGTTTGTTAAAATTTCTACCAGTTTGGCCGATGTAAGTTTTTGGGTAGTGGCTACATTTAAGTTTGTATACATTATCAGTGCTTTTTACTTTGGCTCTTGTTGTTTTTAATATATTTGCATAAATTGTTGTTTGTTCTAAAATATGTACAAAAAAGTTAATTAAAGATCAAGTAAATCGAAACCTCTTTTTTATTTCAATTGATTAAGCGATAACTCAATACAACGAACAATTATTTTCCTAGTTGGTGTCCGTTATCGAATAGTTTCACTATATTTTGACGTCGGAATTTTCGATTAAAAATTAATTATTATTATTAATATATATATTATTAATAATAATAATTTTTTTGATATTACATTTAAATAATGGGGAAAAAATAGTTTAAATAAAAAAATTGCAGTGTCTTTAGGACATAAAAAGGAAGTTTTTACAAAATGTCATGAAAATAAAAAACCTAAAACTTGGTTATTTGAATTTTTCGCACAAACTTTAAGGTTATATGAAAGAGTGTGTATACAAAAGTGGTAGATATTTTTATTACTTATAATTTTGCTATTTAACTTTTTACTATTGGACCAGTAGTTTTGTCAGAAATCATGCTAAACCATTTATAACCCTTAAAAACTCACCCCTTCCACTTACCAACCTCAGATTGTCGGTAAATTATTTTTCCTTTAATTTTTATTATATTTGTTATCTTTTACACTGCGCAGCTATTCAAATTACAGAAAAACTACGGACTCTCTATGAACTTGTTGTATATTTTTCTATATCTCTGTCCCATATTTCATTTGCCAATCACTGCATGAGGAATATTGTGAGCTATAGTAATACAAAATTCCATATTCGTATATAGCATATCGTCAGTGATGTTCATATTTCGAAAAAACAAACTCCATCGTCAACAATAAACTTTGATATCAAACAATAAGAAAAAAGTAACCATTCCAAAGACGACAAATTGGAACATTAGATAAAATGAGGACATCAGAAAGGTCTAATAGGGCGAAAAGCGACAAAGACAGGACAGGCCTGAACAGTATTCATAAAAATTTCTTCATTTCTAAAGTGTTATTTTCTAAAAGTAAAAACTGCAAAATATTTGAACTAGCACCTGATATATTTAAACTTTCTTAAAATATTAGTCAGGTAGTAGAACTAAAGATATACGGAATGGAAGTAGTTGCACTGCAGAAACTGAGAAGAAAGGATCCAAAAAACATTCTCAAAAAGAGGTAGAAATATTCTATTAATGTCTACGATTCAAAGCCACGACGATGTTATTGTACTAGGAGATTTTAGTAATAAATTGGGTAAAGAATAAGATCATTTTTAAAAAGCATAGTTGACATAATGAAACATGCTAAAATGAACAATTTGTAATATCAAATAATGATATGGTCTGATGTATTCAAAATATCAAAACTAATTCTTCTTCATAAAAAAGGAAATAAAAATGCTCCAGACACTTACAGACCTATTACCATAGTACCAATAAATTAGTAAAATTTTTGAAATCTTAATTAAAGATCGTATAACAAATTATTTGGATAGCAAATCAATTATATCTAGCTATCAATTTGGGTTTATAAAAAAATACTCAACAACTAAAGCTTTATTAGAAGTAATAGAATCACTGTCTTGATGCAGGTGGACCTACTAATGGATTAATGTGTGACCTTACAAAGGCTTTTGATTGTGTGGATGTTTAAACAATATTGATAAAATTTGAGTACTATGGAATAAGAGGTACCATACACGACCTTTTAAAATCATATCTTACAGGAAGAACACAGATTGTTGCATTTAATAATCTAGACTCTAATCCTCTACCAGTTTCAACCGGAGTACCACAAGGATCAGTTTTAAGACCTCTGCTATTCTTGATATCTATCTATCTATACAAGTATTTTTACAGCTGTCGCCGCCTTCCTTCTTTCAGCCAACGTCTCCAGTCCTTTCTGTTCTGCCATTCTCTATCTCTAAGGTCTCGTCTTTCCATGGCCTCGTCCACTTCATTCCTCCATGATCTTCGGGGTCTACCTCTTTTCCTCCTTCCTATTGGGCTCCAATCCGAAATCTTTGCTATCCACCTTGTATGATATGTTCTTCTCACATGTCCATACGAAATTAAACGTTTTTCTTCGATGTAGCTGAGTATGTCGTGTTCTACTGCCATTCTTCGTTTGATCTCCTCATTTCTGATGCGATCCATTTTTGTCACTCTGCAGCTTCTTCTCATGAACTCCATTTCAGTTGCTGTGATTTTGGACCTGTTTCGTTTATTTATTACCTAATTCTCTGCTCCATAGGTCATTATACTGCGTACCAGGGTGTTATAAATTCTCTTCTTTGTATTTCTGGTAATCTGTATATCCCACAGTACCCCGTTCATTTGTTTAATACATGTTCTTGTCTGTGCTAATCTGCTGGTTATCTCTTGCTCGGTGGTTTTATTTTTTGAGAATATGAATCCTAAATATTTTAATTTGTCAGTGCCGTTAATTTCCCTATTATCGTCCATTTCCAAGTTTCTCACTGGTTCTTGCTCTGTTGTTAAATATTCGGTCTTTTCTAGATCTATTTCCAGTCCATTTTTTGTGTATTCCTTTTCTAATTTCGGAGCATATAGCACAGATCTTCTTCATCTTGAGCCGTTACCACTTGGTCATCTGCAAAGCTTAATGTGTACAAGAAGTTGTCCCGGATTGGTATTCCCATCCCTTTACATTTCCTTTTCAATGGTTTTAATATTTGTTCGAGGAATATCTTGAACAGTGTCGGAGATGTAGAGCATCCCTGTCTATATATCTATCTATTTATTTATCTATATGATTGATAGGACTAGCTTCCAAAAAAAGGAAAATTCATAAAGGGGCTTGAAAATACCAGAAAATAACGTGGTATACCCTGATAACAGGAAAATTAAAGAAATGAAGACACAGAATCAGATAGGTTTACGAATGGAAGGATGGTTTAGGAATGACGGGTGTAAGAGGATGGAGATAGGGTGACACTATAGTATGCGGTATACCCCGAGGATACAGTTTACCTGTACTAAAGCTCTATTATAGTATGCGGTCTACCATTCGCAATCTGAAACTTCTTGAAGGATTTGCCCAAAATAATGAAATGCAAGAAAACTCTTTTAGAAAAAAATATTTATTCACAAGTAATAAACATTTGAAGGGAAATAAATGTAAAATGGTAATGTACTCTAATAATTTACAAAAAATACATCCCAACTATTTACAATAACAATTATCTCTAACTTAATTATTTACAGAACGATACAGCCTAATGATTATTAAAAAAAATTCATGCACCTTCATTTACGAGAGAAAACAGTAATGATTCTAGCTTAAAAAAGTTGTGCAGGAACTCTAACTAAAATTAAAAAAAACCTATATATCTAAAATCCATGTTTGACGTCTATTAAAAGTGCTAGAAACAAATCCTCCTCATCGTTCTGAAGAATTCTCCAGCAGTAATCCAGTAGTCACCCAAATAAGACTGGAAATGTTGACGTGGTACTCGTCGCATTTTTTTCATGATGCAAATCTTTGCATCTAACCAAGACCGCTCGATCCTCTTTGTGTGCTTTTCTGACGCAAGATCTATATAGTGCCTTTAGTGCTCTAATCCCAGTAGACTTTGATTTGTATAAGCAGGGTATTTCTCAGAATGGATGATGGAACCTTCTGCATCTACTATTTGGATAATAGGTACTAAAGTCTCTCTGCTCGACGATAAAATAGCTGCAGTCCGCCAAATTGTCAACCCAAACATCCAAAAACGATCCATGGTCGATCCATGCTCCGTTATTTCGTTGGTTTTCTACTACAGCATATCCGTCCTCCGATTCTGCAGCGCTATCTCCTTCCAGCATGCACCCTAGGTTGTATTTTCGGCGACCAGCGAATCTTGTCTCATTGATTTGAATGGGGCTCTCGTTTGTACTTATCATTGGGTCTCTTCTCGATATGATAGCAATACAAACTTCCTAGCATATGTTGTACTAGTCGGTCACCGTATGCGCTTACGTCCCCCTTAGATGTACTGTCGTGGTGAATTGAATATAGTGTAAAAAGAAGAACACTATTTAGGGATTAGCTTCGAATTGATCCTGTTGTTGGGGTTAGTGTAATAAAAAATTCATTACCCTGACGACCGGACCGTATTACCTTGCAGCATTTGAGAGGGCAACGTAGAACTGGTCTTGTTTCCCCACCTCAATATTTCGTTTCTTCTGCTATATGGCACTTCTACAACGATGCCATGGTCAATCATCATCTGTTTCGTCAAGAAGTACGCGTTGTCGAAGAAACAACACACTTCTTTCACGCTAAAATGACTTTAGCAACATTCTCGTTCCAGAGATTGTGTTGTTGAATTTTTGTAAATCTACCAGGCCATTTTAGTTCAAAAGAGAGGTTGTTATTTGCGGAAACCATTCTGGGAAAAAAAGATGGTGTTATTTATATAATAGTAAAGAAAGAAGTCTATTTTATATTCCTGAACACGTTTATTACTACTTAGTAATAAACATTTTGCCTACAAACAGTTTGTTGACTTTCGTTATTGTGTACAAACCCTCAGTTAAGACTATGGTGTTGTTTAACAGCACAGGTAGATTGCATTTCTCGATAGCAGAAACGCAACGGTAGACCTCATACTGTAGTGGCACCGAAGAAAGATACAAAAGAGGTTTGAAGAGAAGAAAATGGCCAGGCAAGCCGAGATCCACTTAAAGTTCCGAGTTCTAAAGGCAAAAGAAGAAGAGGGGTGCACTGTTAGAACCTATGAACATCGAAATATTACCCAATCATCACGTAGAATCTCATTTAGTTTGGTTTCATTTATGATGTTCGTATTTTCCATTATGCATTAGAGGTATGTCATCTTGTTATAGTTTATTTTCAAATCTTCGTTCTTGGCTTTTCTATTATTGTTATTAAAAAGCACTTTTTACACTTGAGTTTTAGACTAAGCATAAAATATTTAATTTCAAAATTTGTTTAGGCCGATCCTGTCGTGAATACGAAGCGAAAAGGGTCCACAGAGGGTAAGGAATGTGCCGAACTCATGGTACAGATGCGAACTGTAGAGTTTTGATGTCTGTGTCACCTAAAACTTGAAGATGTGAAGTGTGTCATATTGAAGTTTCGTTATTGGCGTTTAGTTATTTGTTATGGCGGCAGTTTTGTCGAAATTGATTTAGGTTATGTGCTCGTCGGTGACGATAAATTCGAGAAGTTCCGAATTTTTGTTGTATCTAATGGGTGCGATAAATTTTTGGTTTATTTGTTGGGGTCAGCCGTGAAAGCGCTAGTGGCTTCTATAAAGAACAATGCCTGCTGCGCATTTCTTTACCTTGTACAAATTTATCAATAAATTATCAATAAAGGTTTCTATGTTAATCATTTTATATTAATATTGATAAAATAAGGAGAAATGGGATAACTATGGCACCCATTAATGTTTGTTTTTAATTAACAAGATATTATAAAGTTTACAGTACATACTTGTTTAATCTCTCTGGTAATAACTAGTGACAAATTCGTAAAGAAAGTTAACTTTGGCGCCATCTAGTAACCGGAGTATGCAAAGAATATTTTGGTAATTAGGAAAGGAGTCCTCAGTTACCTTGACATGGCACGTAATCGGTGCAACTGTGGACGGAGATATCGGGGGAACTGTGGTTCCAAAAGTTTCTAGGTTAGTTTGTTTATAACTTATTCTTTGGGTGCAAAAATGCCCAGAAAACATAATAAAAATACTATCAATCGTGGTGTCGGATGTAGGTATTCAATAGAAGTATTAGAACTGGCTGTAAGAGACGTGAAATCGGGAATATCTTCACTAAAGAAGGCTGCAATGGAGCATGGCGTACCAAAATCGATACTTGGACTAAAAGTGAATGGGTGGAAAGGTAGACCAGCGGCAGGACATGCACAAGGTAATAATAAAATTAGGTACCTGCTAGATTTAACTTTTTAAAACAATGAAATTTTATTACAGGTGTGACTGAGGTGGTAGAACTGCCCTTTCTAAAGAAGATGAACACATTTTGGCGTCTCGAATAACAACTATAAGCAAGTAGAGGTTTGCGCCCTTTAGATTTGGGAAGCCTGGTGAAGATTAGTTTCTAAATTTTTTAAACGCAACTGAATTTCTATTAAGAAACCTGAGATAATTAAAGCATCACGTGTAAGACAACAAAGTGACCCATTTTTGTTTACGATTTCTTTGATCAACTGAAAACTATTATGAATAATTTACAACTTCAACAATACCCTGCTAGGATATGGAATACAGATGAAATCGGAGAAATAGCACAAACGCAAACTGCAGGCTTAGGATGGAAAACAACAACAGTTTTGGCATGTGTTAATGCCAACGGATCCATATTGCCACCTATAATCCTCCACAAGGGCAAAAGGTTATAGTCTAATATGTTTGGTACAGATGAGTATCCAGAGACATCTTACTACGTATCCGAAAATGGTTGGATGACTGAACAAGTATTTTTATATGGTTCAAAAATGTTTTTTTGAAAAAATGCCCTGAAAGTCTGGTGTTTTTATTTACGATGGTCATTTATCGCACCAAACTAATTGCGTTTTCTATGGCAGAATATGTGACTATTCTTAAATTATCGCCACATACTTCTGCAATATTGAAGCCTTTGGATGTGTCTGTCTTCAAGGGGCTCAAGTCTTCATAGGATGCTTTGTTAACATTTCCTAAAAAATTTAGGAAAACAGCTAACAAAATAAGAAGTTTTTAACCTTTTCGGAAAAGCTTGGCGCATTATTCGAGAACCTGTTGTAGTGAATGGCTTTAGAAAAATAGGTATTTTTCCTCTAAATCGAGATTCCATTAACAAAGAAAAGTTTGATCGCGAAAAGTTAAAACGATGTTATGAAGAGAAAAACATTCCTAACACTATCACTGAGGAGCACAATTCTACGGGTAAGCAAACTACTATCCCATGTACAACCTCTTGCAGCTCTTTAAATAAAATATGGAAAAATGTGCGGAACCTCAAGTTCAAGAACCCACTGACGATAATATAATATCAGAAAAATACATTTCGTGAGGAAATCGAGCCTCTCTTGTTCGCTTATGACAAGATATTAGGAATATTGAACGACCCAAAATCAGAAGATGATAACGTCGTTACGTTTGGTGAGGATTTAAGGACATTAAAAAATATTGCCTAGCTGTTTGTTGTTTTTTTATGATTTTTAATAAAAATTTTAGTTTCTGCATTTTTACTGTTGCTTTTATTTTAAACCACAGATACGCCACTTCACCCTGGATATAATATACGTATCAAACACCTCATATTTCCCCTGTGAATATATTTAGAATTTGGCGACATAATCGCAGTGGTATGAAAGTTGTTACTTTTTAACTTTATGGGTATTTGAATTTATTTGAGATAAATAATAGATTTTGAAATTTACCATGATTTTTTTTTAATTTATGTATGAAAATATTGATATTATACCATAGTACAAGGCCGAAAAGGAACATCCTAATTCTATACCGTCCAGAGAGACATCACAAAACATCAGGTAATTTTTGCGAATTGCCTCAAACAAAATTATTATTGCCAGCACGATTACCAACGTGGCAAAATAAAAAAAAAAGCAACTACGTATTTTCTGCTTGATTAAAATATTTCTGTATACACTCCCCGTAAAATATCGATTCCAAATCGAGAATAATAAACCACATTTTTCATTTTCAGCGCGAAAATAATAAAACTAATAAATAACCAAATATATTACAGTATATTTCGAATAGAGATAAAAAAATACATTAGGTATGTTAGTCTTTGGAGCAATATATCAATTTTATGAAAGCGTACCATTATACCAGCTCGCAATCAATGAATCCATTCTATGGTATCGATTATTACAATTGCGTGCCGAACTGCGTCCAATAAATCATCGGTGACAGACCTTCGCACAGAGGTTGCTCAGGGCAGGGTACCAGCATTCTATTATACGGAGGTGGCTCGCTTTATGAGTTATTACTACTCAAACAACTACGATCTAAACAAAAAAAAAACAATGCACTATGTGATTATAATTGAAGACTTTATACGAGAAAAATATCGGTTTGTTTTTTAAATCTTCACGGAACCTTTAACAGTAATTTGTGCAACAAGTGTTCATTGTCAATGGAAAAGTTGACAATTTCTCTGTTTCTTTTTTTTTAGGTTGGGTCCTAGACTCGTTTACTGTGTTGTGTTTAGTATTTTTTGCTATGTCGATGACAAGGTGTCTCGCTATCTCTTCTAGCACGAGATCCCACTCCAAAATCACTACGTTCATAAAGTTTTACGTAAATCTAACATTAGGAGAATACATTGATAACATGTTGCCAGTAAAAAGTCGCTGCAAATAATTTTATTTAAATTAATGGTAATTAATTAAAAAAAAACCTTATTCATTTATTTTTTAAATAAAATACGGTGCTCATGATGGATATGCCTGTTTTTCCATTAAATTAAAGATAATTTTATTTTAATATGACAGTATAAAGTTGTCTAAGAAAGAATGGTCGCAAATTAGGGTTGTCAGCTGTTAAAAACGCGAGGTATCAAGCGAAAAGGTGATTTGGCAAGGATGGCGAGTGTCAGATTTTTCTGACCAAGTTTTGAAGCTCATGATTCTGTTACTAGCTATACCCTGCCCGCGTTGCTACGCCACCAACTAAAATTAATTTGAATGAAAGATATTACACAAATATTCGATTTATTTTGAGTCATTTTATTGATTTTGTTAATTTTGAAAATATTATGACATTGCATCTGCTATGGGAAACTTTGGATTTGGTGAGAGAAATGAGAGAGGTAACAGGCTTCTTGACTTCTTACATCGGGAAAATCTCTTTGTGATGAACTCATTCTTCGGAAAGAAACCCCAACGTAAGTGGACATGGAAGAGTCCGAACCAAAGAACAAAAAATGAGATTGATTTCATAATATCAAATCGGAAAGATATTGTTCAGGAATAAACAGTATTGAATAAATTTTCAACAGGGAGCGACCATAGACTAATTAGAGCAAAAACCACTTTTAACACTGAAGTTGAAAGAAAAAAAAATGATCCCCAAAAAGAAAAGTGAAAGGTGGCTGTTCCCAGAAGATATAACACTTTACGAAGAAAATATTAAGACTAGTTTGGATACACACGACTTAGAGAATATCAGCATCAATGAAATGAACAATATTATTACTCAAATATTGAAAGAAGCTGAAAAGAAAGACTGTCCTCGTCCTGAAAACAATAACCAAAAATTAAGCCACAACACAAAACATCTTCTAGAGGAAAGAAGAAAACTTAGGGAAAATCAGGATCATAACCAAAATGAACTAAGAATTTTGAATAAGAAAATTAAAAAGGAAGTTAGAAAAGATCTGAGACGATACAATATGATGGAAATAACTAGAGTAATAGAAAAAAACAAAAGCTTGAAAGTACTCAGACAGAGCATGTCCATTGGAAGAAAAAACGTCCACAAATTAAGAAATGAACAGGGGCAAATCATTGAGGATAGAGTTCAAATTATAAACACGATAGAGATTTTTTATAGACAACTATACAAAGAACAGCAATGTAACCGGAGTGAATCATTACCAAAGATAATCAATCAGGGATCTGAAATTTTACCGGACGTAACACCCAATGAAGTTCGAAGGTCAGTGCAAGAAATGAAAAACAATAAGTCCCCCGGAGGCGATGAAATAGTGGCAGATGCCTTGAAAGTGGCTGGAAAAAGATTATGGCAGGTCCTATCCAAACTATTCACTAGATGTTTGCAGGAAGCAATAACACCAACCCAGTGGTATAACGCAGAAATTATCATACTTCTTAAAAAAGGGGATGCTACCGACCTCAGGAATTACAGGACCATAAGTCTACTTTCACATATTTATAAACTATTTACAAAAATGATTACGAAACGACTAGAAAATAAATTGGAATTTTATCAGTCCATAGAACAGGTGGGTTTTAGAAAAGGCTATGGAACAAACGATCACCTACTGGAAATAAAAAATCTTATAGAAAAATGCACTGGATATAATAAACCACTAGCTTTAATATTTGTCGACTATGAAAAGGCATTCGACATCGTAAATCAACAAAAAATGTTGGAAGCCTTGACAGAATGCCGAATTGACTATCGGTATATAAATATAATTAAACACATATACCAAAACGCAACAGCCAGTGTTAGAGTGGGTGATCGTCACACCCAGAAATTCCCAATACAACGTGGAGTACGCCAGGGGGACACCATATCGCCGAAACTGTTCACTACGCTTTTGGAATATATATGTAAAAGGGCAAAACTGACCGACAAGGGCATAAACATAAACGGAGAAAAGCTTAGCCATCTAAGGTTTGCAGATGATATTGTACTAATAGCTGATAGGATAGATGAGGCCAAAGAACTTTTAAATCAGCTCTACCTTTCCTCGCTAGAAGGGGGATTGAAAATAAATATATCTAAAACCCAGATGATGACAAATCTTATAGTCATCGAAGATATATGCGTAGGAACAAGATCTATAGACCAGGTAATGTCCTATAAATACCTAGGTCATGAGATTCGCATAGGAAAAGATAACCAAACCGTTGAGCTTCTCCGTCGTATAAGACTGACTTGGGCAGCCTTCGGCAAGCTGAACCATATTTTCAAATCGTCTGATATACCAATATGCCTTAAAAGAAAAACGTTTAATCAGTGTGTTTTGCCAGTGTTAACTTACGGTGCGGAAACGTTGACCATGACAAGGAGAACAGTTCCAAAGATCCCTGTGTGTCAAAGGGCGATGCAGCGTGCTACGTTGGGCGTTTCACTACGAGACAAGATCCCAAATCGCCAGCTACGACAAAGAACAAGAGTGGCTGATGCAGTAGAGAGAGTAGCAACACTGAAATGGAACTGGGCAGGTCACGTGGCTCGCATGACAGATAATAGATGGACAAAGCGGATACTGGAATGGAGACCAAGAGATGATGCCTACCGAAGCAGAGGTCGTCCACCAACACGTTGGACTGACGATCTAAAACGTTGTCATAGGAATTGGATGGAAGAGGCACAAGATCGAAATAGATGGAAAATTATGAGGGAGATCTATGTCCAGCAGTGGATAAGCGAAGATTGAATGATGATGATGATGACATTACAACGTTCCGTTTCTATTCGATATTTATTGAAGTGCTGTGGGATACAAGAAGTCTTTACTTTTGAATTTTCCACACAAAATTCTTGCCTTGATATCATTGTTCATCATTTTCTTGAATGAGAATCTGGTTCCATTACAAAGTCGTCATGAATTTATGTTTTAAAGAAGAATGATGGGTACGCCATTTTTAAATCTGAGAACGTGCTGTGGCATGCCTAGCAAATCAAACGAATTTAAGAAGTTAGTTGCGTAGTTGACAATTTTGTCTTGATTCACCACAGTATCGATGGACTTACATGTTTACATGTTGTCATTTCGCCGGATATTCTATTCTCTATGATGAAGTTGATGGTACTGACATCGATGTTTTTGGCTGTTTATATATCATGCGTACTGAGCCACTGATGATATTTTTGTACTTGTGTGCAATGTTTGAGAAAACTTTTTGCACCAAGTCGTCTATGTTTTCTATGATCTTATAGCATACAACCAATTACGACACCTTCTATCAAAGTGTGGTGGAGCTCCATCGTGCATAAAAAATAAAGATCTTCGCTCACTCTGAGATAGCGCGTTGTTGTTTTTCAAAGTAAATTTTTGTAAATGACGCCATAAAACGGATGATTTGAGACATGCATTAAGTTCATCATCGGGTGTTAAAAGTGATATAAATGGCGGTGTTTGTCAAAAATCGTTAGACAATAAACTGATTGCGCCACAGAAGATCCGTGCGGTTCCTCTCAAATCTCGCAGTGTACGATCAAGCGTTTCCAATGCTTTCTTGTGAGATATTGTACATTCGTCCCATATGATAATTTGGAGTACTTTTTCTATTTCACAGTTTTTGCTGATGTTGAATGTTGGCGTCTAAGTGTTTTGCAAATTCAATGACAGTTGGAATGCTGAAAGCGCTATTCGGTCACCATTCAAAATATTTGCCGCAATTTCAGATGATGCAATGGCCAGTACAATATTATTTTGTGATTTTATGGTTACTAAAATTAGTGACAGAAGAAAAGTCTTGCCTGTACCACTTGGATGAAATTCTGGCAGTTTAACTTTTCCACATTCCACATTCCACATTCCTTGTAGTTCGTTCTTAAATGTGAGGGCGCTACAATACATTACAAATTTTATCCATTTTTTCAATGACACAACACTTGGATGAAGACTGTAATCATTATTACTCTACTTCCCTAGAAATCCTAAAATGGCTAGAAAAAATATTTTTACATTTACATACAGTTCAGCATCGAGTAGCAAGGATGAAAGAACAATAAACAATAATTCATCTTCTTCTTCTTGTAGTTCCTTCTCCTATCGGAGGTTGGCTATCATCACAGCTATCCATACCTTATTGGCGGCTGCTCTAAAAAGATCTACTGAGCTGCAACTATATCACTCTCTTAGGTTTTTCAGCCAGGAAATTTTTCGTCTTCCTATGGATCTTTTACCCTTGATTTTACCTTGCATTATGAGCGTTAATATCTCATATTTCGCACCTCTAGTAATGTGGCCCAAATATTCCAGCTTTCTTGTTTTGATGTGCTTTAAGACCTTGCAATCCTTTTGTAGTCTTCTTAACACTTCTGCGTTTGTGACTAGTTGGGTCCATGGTATTTTTAAAATCCGTCTATAGCACCACATCTCAAATAAATCCAACTTCTTTATATTATCCACTTTTAGTGTCCAGCTTTCCATTCCATACAACAAAGTCGAGAACACGTAGCATCTTAAGGCTCTTATCCTCAGATCCAGAGGAAGGTCTCGATTGACAAACATTGTTTTCATTTTTATAAATGCTTGTCTTGCAACAATTTCAATGCGTGTCCTTATTTCCCTACCTTGGTCATTGTTTTCATTTACCCAGGTTCCCAGATATTTATAGTTATTTACTCTTTCTAGTTGTTTTCCGTCGATATCTAGCCTTCCTACTGTATGTTGCTTAGAAATAATCATGAACTTGGTTTTCTTAAAGTTCATTTGTAGTCCATATTTGATACTGACTTGATGTAATCTATTTACTAAGCGTGCAATGCTTCTAGACTGTCTGCGAAAACAGCGGTGTCGTCTGCGAATCATATGTTGTTTAAGATTTTTCCGTTTATTGATATACCCTGTTGTTCCTCTGATATTGCTTCCTTAAAAATAGCTTCGCTGTACAGATTGAATAGCAATGGGGACAGCACGCAACCCTGTCTAACACCTCTTTTGATTTCTATTATTTCTGTTTCGACATTCCAGTACAGACTGACAATAACCCGTATATCTCGACTATCCACATTCTTTTCTTTTAACAATTTTACGAGTTTCTGATGTAGTACTCTATCAAAAGCCTTTTGATAATCTATAAAGCAGACATAGAGATCCTGGTTCATATCTAGTTGTCTTTGCGCGAGAACGTTAAAAGCGAACAGAGCCTCTGTCGTTCCTAGTCCTCCTCTGAATCCAAAGTGGGTGTCATCTATATCTTCTTCTATTTTTTTGTATAGTCTTCCATGTATTATTTTGAGAAATATCTTAAGTGTGTGGCTTATTAAGGAAATTGTTCTGTACTGGGAGCATTCTGTCGCATGTACAGACTTTGATAGTGTTACAAACGTGGACAGCAACCAATCTTGGGGTATTATTCCTGTTGTATATACTTTGTTGAACAGATCTAAAAGCATATGCAGTGTTTCTTCGTCAATGCATTTAATTAGCTCAGTGGGCATCTTATCTGGGCCTACTGATTTTGCGGTCTTTGCATTTCTAATTGCCAAATTCTAATTTTTTTTTTTTTATAATAATAAATAATAAAAAATTTTAAGCTTTTAATAAGCATTTTTTATACCTTAATACACACGAACACCACGTGCTTTGTATTCAACAGGTATACTAGCCACTCCTGGATATCTCCACTTCATGGTTTGTTCCAGTTTCACTTTAAGTTTCATTATGTATTCTTGCCAAAATCTTAGTTTATCTTTGATGTCTGCAATGAGTTTACCATATTCATATTTGAGTATCCCATAGTGTGCTCGCTTTTTGGTATTTTTTAGTTCTTTTATTTTTTTATGCATAATAAAGCTGTCGTATTTTCTGTCATACTCTTCTATTTCTATGCATTGATCTGTTAACCACTTTTTCTTGGCCTTTTATATCTCTATTTTAATTCTACTTTGTAGTTCTTGATATTTTGGCTCATTTCTTCCTTTGGCTTTTCTCCTCTCTTCCATTAATGCTAGAATTTCCGAAGTCATCCACTTCTGTTTTTTATTTGTCTTTTCAGGCTTTAAATTTTCTTTAGCAGCTTTTAGTAATGTCTCCTGAAGATTGCTCCACTTTTCATTGACATCTTCTGATGTTAAGATTTCTTCTCCCACTTCTGTTAGATTTGAGTTGACTTGTTGGATCACTTTTTGATGTATTTCTCTTTTTCTTAATTTTGTGTAATCAAACGTTGGTTTATAATAATTCATCGGGCTCAACTAATAATGTTCAAGCTCAAATGAGTTTGGATGAAGAAATAATAAATAAAAATTCATTGGAATTTATACGGTCAAAAAATGTTTAAACTCCCAAGTTATGATAATTTTTATTCCAAGGAAAGCATAATAATTGTGGTGATTTACACTATATCAATAATATACTTCATAATGCAACTGAATGCATCTACTCTGAGATAGCGCGTAACACACATTCTTCCATACACATCTCCCTCTTAATCAACTAAACAATAAACTTGAAGAGGGACATTCGTCGTACAATAGTCAGAGAAACACCGACGAGCTCTAGAGAATGGGCGTCCGAAATAATTTATGAAACAAAAACCGTTCAAATCAATTCTCTTCTTCTTGCATCTCATTCGAATCTCCAAAAGGGGATTTAATCAACACGCTTGACAATAAATTTAACGTATTGCCTCACAACCCTGAATTAAACTTATTATTAAAAAACATAATTTAGTATTCTTGGTGTCAGTGTCCGGCAAGACAGAACTGGCTTCGCCTGTTATCGTCAGTGTTATACATTAATAGAATTTAAAGAAATTGTGAACAAGAAGGAAGAGAATTATTGTTTAGTAATCAAGTCTTAGTGTAGCGATCTAGAAATTAATTAATGCCAGTGACATGTGGCATTGAACTGAATATCAATTTAAATAAACACATAATTTTAATATAGATATTAAATAACATAATATACACTTGAGTGCAAAATAATCGACTAAAATTATTTTGCGAAAGTATGTCTCCTGTTTCAGTTTAAAAAGTGTAAATTTAAAAATATTTAGTGTATAATCATTAACCTCATTATTGAGTTTTAAAAAAGTTTTGTTTTTTGGTGAATCCGATGACTTATTACAAGTAAATAATGCAACACGTAGAGAGGGGGTCAGAATTTGACTCATTTAAATCGACACGCACCGACTTAACGCGTTCGGATAACATCGTACGTATCAATTTCCATAGCAAACCCACTAATATATCAGTCACTAACTTCGCAACTGCATTACAAATGGATACCACATCCGTCAAAGCAGCTCAAGCAGTAGCATTATTGTGAAAAGGCCTGAGACAGTGATCCATGGCAAATCGACTAAATTTAAGCCAATCTGCTGTGTCCCGAGTATATCGTCGGTACCAAGATACTTTTGATTATGTCCGCCACTAAAGAGGAGACCGTAAACGAATAACAACGGAGAGAGATGATCGATTTCTTGTATCGAAATCACTGATAAATCGACATTTAACTGATGCTAATCTCAAAGACGAGCTTAGCGAGGTCTGAGGTGTAGTTACCAGTGTTTGGACAGTCAGAGGGAGACTGAAGGCAGCCAACTTGATACCAAAAAGGGCAGCTACGGGTCAAAAGCTAACTGCAGTCCAGAAGAAAATGCGATTAGAATTTGCTCGAGAACATCTGGATTGGGACGACTATCAATGAAGTCAGGTATTATTCTCCGCCGAAAGTAGGATATACCTACATGGCAACGACAAGAGGCGTCGAGTCTATAGAAGGCCAGGAGACCGATTTGCTCAATGTTGTATACGAGAAATTGTCATATCGAGACGGTTCTTGTATGTTTTAGACAGGCATTTTCATGGATGAAAAAACCGAGTTGGTTTTAGTGCCTGGTGGAGGACGTTGAGGAGTTTTAACGGCGGATCGTTATATCAGAGAAATTTTGGAGGAACATGTGGTTCCATACGCGGGATTTATTGGTGATGCCATTATTTTAATGCACGATAAGGCCCGATGCCATACCACACGAGTCACCATCACCTATCTGACTGAGATCAGTATACCTACAATAAATTGGTCTGGGTTGAGCATGGACATAAATCCAATAGAGCATGTTTGGGATGAACTTAAACGAAGGGTCCTGGACATGAATCATGCACCAAGGAGCATAATGAAATTGAGAGCTAAGCTTAATGAATAATAGAAAGCAATGCCTTAAGAATTTAATATAAAAGTCATCCGATCCATGCGAAATCGATTGGAAAGTGTAATTAGGAGTAGGGGTGATAATATCAAATACTGAAAAATAAAGAAATTCATTTTGTAATTGATAATTTCTCTGTGCATAACGTCTTTCTTGCGTTAGTTCCAATGATGAATATTTAGGAACTCTGAGATAGCGCGTTATTATTTTTAATATGCGTCTTCCAAATAATGCAATAGCAGTTTTTGTAAGCTCAACAATAAAGTTATTAAAAAATTAATTAAAATCCTTTGTAAAAGGTATATATTTAAAAACCCAAACGGGCTGTGTTAGACAAAACGTTTTCGGAATCCATCATTCCATCATCGGTGTCTAGAAGTACATGAATGTAGCCACTAAATATATGGGTAAAAACCCGTTAACAAATAATTAGTTACATTTGTTTGACATTATATCTTATAAATAATTAGGATCTTAAAGTTACCGTTGAATTAGGTAACATCGCGACATATGACTCCACGTTGAAGTTGCAAGTCCTGAGACGGTGTGTCTACGAGGACTTTATAGAAGCAACTGGCTTCCGAAGAAATGATGGATTCCGAAAATGTTTTGTCTAACACAGCCCGTTTGGGTTTTTAAATATATACCTTTTACAAAGGATTTTAATTAATTTTTTAATATATGGTATACAGCCAAATACAGGAACGTAGATTCCTTGTGGATAATAAAGTTATTTTTTGCACATGACATCTTTTTATGTTCACACTTCTTACATTAAAACAGAAGGTATACCCTCAAATATCACTTTTGAGTCGATTGTTTTGCACTCAAGTGTAGATCTACCAAAGGTTATTTTGATTAATTTAAAAAAAACTTAATCTTATTTTGAATTCAAATTTTAAACCAAATCAATTCATATTTTTAACAGGGGATTTTAGTGTCGCATTAAATCCGTTGAAGTATTTTAGATCCTTTATATACAAATTATCAACATGCCTACATCTTATTGTGTTCTTTTTTCTTTTGGAACTCTTCCGTAGGACAACGATACCTACGTTAGGTTTTTGTATTTTTTGTTCTACTTCCTCACATTTTCTGCTAATTCTTTGTACATTTTATGTTTTTGTATTTCCGTTCCTTGGTTTGTTTTCCGTTTGATCCGTCCATCCTACAAGGCTGTTTAGTTTCTTTTGCAAGTCGTTTTTTTCCAAGAGATGAAGTGCAGGTCCATCTTCTAGCTTCCTCGAGGACTAGTTGAGATTTTCGTTGGAGGTTTCCTTCCTCCTTCCTCTAAACTAATTGTCTGCCAGACGAATCTTCAGATTAGTCTTCTCTGTTTGGTTTATCACTCAAACCTAGAAGCATCAGAATTTTCTGTCAGAGCCAAAATATTTTAGTTTTCCGTTTAGCCACCGAAAACCTGATTTTCACCCCCCTATGAGAAAAAGAGAAACATTCCAGCAAAAGTGCAGTGAAATCGAATATTTAGGGGAATTCGGTGAACAGAATCCTCAAAATTCATAAATAGCATTAGAAAAAACAACCAGACATCTGTCCTCGAAATAATAAAAGGAGAATTTATCTCTATCTATACAGCCCTTGCTATCCAATTTTGGACATAGGCCTCCTCTTCCTTCTTTCATGTCTCTCTATTGTAGACAGTTTGTATCCACTTCGGGCCTGCGTGTTTCTTCAAGTCATCTGACCATCTCATTTGTGGAGAAGATAAAAGGAGAACAATGGGAAACCCACTATAATGAGCTTCTGCAAGAGATTTAATCACAGTAAATAAATTAGAATCGCCCTAATGATATCCAATCTTCGATAGGAGAGGCACTCAAAGCAGAGGAAGAAGAGATTCAAAATGAATATCACGCTTTTTTTTCTTATCCGATACTATTTGACATCCTCTTCGCCTATTTTTTCTTATAGTTGGCTAACAGCCCAGCAGATGGAGATCATATAGAAATATTACGTCTTAAAAATAATAACCTCATATAAGTAGTTTACCAGTTTTAACAGATTTTTAACATCAATAGGTATCTCTTTCACACTTTCTAAAATATTAGTAGAGCCAGTACTCGTAAATCTGATAATTGTTTTGACAAAGACGTAAATATGTTTTGTTTAGCAACATTTATACGAAAAGTTGTTGATATTTCTGTTCGTTAGAAATGAAAAGTCGGAAGTCCATTTTCACAGTAAATGGAAATATGCAGCCTATGCTACACTTCTTCTTCTTCTTTTTCTTCTTCCACTTTATAAGCAATTCTGTTTGTTCATTGGCGGATTAATACCTCTATGAAAGTTTGACACTCCATCTTTTGCGCGGTCGTCCTATATTTCTTTTACCGATTGAGCTTGATGGCCGGCCCATCTTTTCGGACGCCCAGCCGACGAGGAGAACAAAATCCGTTTTGTCAAATCGTCGGCTGGGCGAATGAGCACCCACAAACACTTCTGATCAGAGAGCCGCTAGTCACGGTTGGGGACTCTCTGATCAGAACACACGAAATTTTTAGGAACTCCAGACCCGACGTTAAGACAAATAAATAGAAACAGTAAAGTAAATAGGGAGAAAAGCCGACATTTAGGCTACCCCTACAGTCAGGTGGCATAACCACAACTACTAAAAACGGAAGGTACTTCATTACCCAAAGTACCTTAGTAAATTCTAAGATCATAAGCCTCCTCACGTTAGTTATACGCTGAGGAGGGGTGGAGGGAAAGCCTGGGGGTCAGATAGGTACCATCTCGACTAGCGAGGTGTGACCGGTTTGATCTTCGAGCATGTGGATCCCTATCTTATATTGGTATACACATGCTCCTAGGGGTAGGGTTGATCACCTCATGTGTTAATGTGTGTGTGTGTGTGTGTGTGTGTGTGTGTGTGACTTCTAATGTCTTCACTTCTCTTTCGATCTCCCAGCATATTTACTGTAATTCTTCTCAGTACTCTCATCTCTGCCGTTTACAGTAGCCTTTGAATTGTGGCTGTGTCGGGTCTTGTCTCCGAGGCATATGTCATTATTGGTCTTACACTGGTTTTATAAATCCTTGACTTCATTTCAGTGTTAATGCGTCTGTATACAGTCTCCACACAAAAAAACTTGTCATAAAGAAAAGTATGTACCGGGAAATATTTTCTACCGAGTGCAATCTTAATTTCAAGCCCTCTAACATTGATATATGTGATACCTGTGACAGTTTTTAAAATAAGTGAAAAGAGGCAGGTCCCAATGGAGTTAAAGATATTGTAAAGAAAAAGCATATAATTTGAATAAGTCAGAAAACAGATACAGTTAAAAAGGCAAGACAGGATAAGATGCAAGCAGAATTTAAAAGAAGTCATAGCAATATTGATTTTGCAAAAATGCCTTCCCACACCTATATTAACTAATGGAAAATCGTTTTATTTAAAGAAGTTATGGACATTTAATTTTACGTTTATAATGATAGTACTGCCGAAGGTTCATGGTTCATGTGGAACGAGTCTATTGCAAAAAGGAGTGGCAACGAAATAGCTTCTGCTGTAATATTGTGGTTAAAAAATTTACCTTATACAACAGAAGAGGTACCATTTGGTCAGTCAACTGCTTTGGCCAAACCGATTGTTTTTATTTTGTATGTATATGTGGGCTTTCCATAACACCTCAGTAGTTAGAATCCATTATAAATATTTACTCAAGGGGCATACACACAACGAAGCTGACACAATACATGCACTGATTGAAAGGAAGAAGAAAAGACTGCCTACTATGAGTATTTCTGTATCCCATGAATGGGCTCAGTTTATAAGGACCTTTATTTATATTATAAATATATATAATATATATTTATAATATAAGACTTATAAACCTCAGTTTATAAGTCTTATATTATTATAACCAAGTTATAATAATATAAGACTTTATATTATTATAACCTGCTTATTTTGTATGAGCTCAAAACAACTTTAACAGACTTTTTCAACTTTGATAAAATGGGCAAAGAATCGACAAGTCCGTTTATTAATATGAAACGGAACACAGACAATGAACCCTTTCTATCCTCTAAAATTGTGCAATTAAAAGTCGAAAGAGACCACCCTGGCAATATGTATTATAAAATAACATTTTTTTAAATTGTTAATTTTAAAAGGAAATGAAAAGTTTTCTCGGTGGTCTCCTACCAAAGAAATTGAACCAAATAAATAATGAAAAATCAATTCCAATTGATGGAATTGCTAGAATGGGTACCTCTTATTTACCATTCTTTCTATAAATCTTTAAAAACAACAAAAATAAAGTTGTCGTTAATGAAAACAATTTTTCATGTTCCGAAGATGATTAACTGCTTTTTAATTTAAGTTTATTATTTTTATAAAATCTAAGTTCTGATTATAAGGTTCTTTTAGTAATAAATTCAAAATAAATTATTTATTATTTCAATACAAAACAACTTAACGCCGATTATGTTACTGTAAAATAAAATACAAAGCATGCTTTACCACTTTCTGTCAAAACATAAAGCTGCAACATAATTTGATGATTTTAAAGGCATTTCAAAACTTAATGTACAAATTAAGAGCACTAATTTTGATCTACTGCAAAACAAAGTGAAAGTGACCTCTGCCTTTTCAATTCTAATGAACGGATTTATATCAGAAACTTCTTTTCTGCCATATTGGAAGCATTGATTAATGTCATAATTTATGACGTGCATTGTAATATGTTCTAATCCAAGTTTATGTTTTTGTTATTAGGTTATTAAATTTATTTTGTAACTACTTGCTTGATGAAAATTAATTTCCATAGTTTTTAATGTCATTTCGTGAAAAGCGTTTGTATTCACCCTGTATAACTTCTTCAATTTAAACATAGCTGGCTTCATAAATAATCCGCGCATTGTATTATTGTCTTATTGTCCGTCAGAAGAATATTTGAATATCTCACAAACGAAAAATGCAACAAAACCATCTCGCTACCCTCGTGTTCCACCAATGCCTTGCCATTACATCAGTTTGATTTACAAAACCATAAAATTGATTTATTAGTACTAATGCATGGTGCGTTAGGTGAAGCACAAAAGAAGCAAGTGACATAAATCGTTCGAATCTTTGTAGCTGGCTGTCATAGTGAGCCATGACGACTACCGAGGCCTGTTTTATACGTCATGCGGGTCATGAGAAAACCAGATTGAGGGGGATATGACGAGTGGAGAAAAACAACATAAATTATATTTTATATAAATTGGAATCCGGACCCACAACACTAAATTATGTTTTTAATAACAGGGATGGATTTGCGATTTGATATGCATTGGAGGAAACATCGGGCGTGGAAAGACAATTATTACTTTTCAAATCTACATTTTCAACAGATCGGAATTTATCCAATGAATTAGATTGGCTAATAAATATGAAAGAGAACACTCATGTTTTAGAAAGTACCAGAAAAATATTCCAGAGAAGTAAGTTTTTCTCGAAATTTGAATTAATCCAAATATGTTTTAATGGCTTTGGAATACTTGATCCATTTAGACACAATAGATAATACTTTGTTTGCCACAATATTAAATATATGAATATTATATACACATGCACACATATATACAATTATGCACACATACACATAAATATGTATTAATAAATAAAAAACAAGGAAAAAGACAAAAAGGAACACATATACGGTCGACAAATTGAGTGCAGCTTAAAACTGTGCACGAATCACAAGACGTTGGCCGAAATGATTTTCTTTGAATTGTTAAATATAGCTGTTGTTAACTCATTTGTTATATTTGACAATATTTCAATAGAAAAAAAATAGAAAGAAATTTTTTGGAGGATTTTGGGTACCATTAGTTGAAGCACACGTGAGAAAGCTCACTAACCTCATCGGTGTACCAAGCACAATTAAACTGAGAATTCAGGAAAACTACAACATTACCGAGGTCAAAGATGAACCTTCAAGAGCTAATACAAATGGCCGACTCTGAGATAG
>NW_027312645.1:0-27368 GCF_040954645.1 Diabrotica undecimpunctata | reverse complement strand
CGCTATCTCAGAGTGGAGTCGCGGAAGAAGAAGCATCTCCTGTTAACAATTTGAGAACTTGGTTTAACTGCACTTCTGCTGATCTCTTTCAAGCAGCGGTATCGAAAGTGCAAATTGCCATGATGGTTGCCAACCTTCGTAGAGGAGATGACTCATGAAGAAGAAGAAGAAATGACAGAATATATATTTAACGGAAATGTGCTATTACGGCTAAAGTTTGGCGATAAAAAAACAAGCAAATAACTCAGAGTCCGCAACAGAGGACCTGAAATATAATAGTCAATGATATCTTGCATAACTTCTATAACAGAAGCCACAGTTAGAATGCAGTGCAGGTAAGATAGGCAACGTATTTCTTACGGAGAACGCCTCCACGTTGCCGGTTTGCCATGAGCGGCGCATTAGTACTGGATCTGAATCATGGCACTAGAATATATGCGCACACAACAATTGTCTACAGTTGCATAAAAGGCTATCGTTATTTTTTCAACTAATCATGATTCAATAATCGATGTATACATAAGAGAGTACATTGTTGCGAATTATACAATAACATGAAGAAAAATACTATAAAAACCGCAAAATAAATCAAAAATTCATTGTCGATAGCTTATCTATATTATTAATTTTCAAAGCTTCAATTGTAAACAAATCCTCTGAAAAAGAAATCCTCATTGTCCACGCAAGTAAACATCTCTATATGTCGATTTGGGCACTGGCCATTAGGCCAAAAACTTATTGGCAAAAACTATGAAAGCTCGTTCTATTTCATTTTCACAAGCGGATGAAAGTACCTTCATCACGGAGCCATTGCAACTATCTGTTGTGTGCAAGTTAAACGTGTGGCGTAAGTGTATTGAACTGTCATCGTAACTTAAAAGATGGTGGCAGCTGGACTATTGCTGTGAAATAATTGAAAATGTGTGGTGTGAGTGTTCGCAAAATTTATAACATCCGCAAAGAAGCCCAGCAAAGCGAACTAAAACCGGTACAAAAAAGGAAGAAAAACAGTTTCCAGTCTAATTCAAGGAAAATACTTACGATGAGGGAGTGAAATCTCGAGTAAGAAAAACTTTCTATGATTTTGTTTTTGGAAAACACACCACAAACCGTCGACAGCATAAAAACAGGGTGAAGGATAATGAGGACCTTCCAGCATTTTCAAAAACCACATTTCGTAGGCTACTAAATGACATGGGTTTTGAATATGGTAAGAAAGGTCGAGATTCCAAATGATGGAAAGAAAAGATATCAAGTACTTCAGGCAAATAAAAAAAGAGGAAGAAGGATAATGTAAACCTTGTTTATACCGATGAGTCTTGGACTAACGTCGATGCGTTAATAAAAAAGGAATGGAAAATACAACGATCAAGAATCTACGAGATGTCCTCATAAAAGGGCTCTCAGCTGGACTGAAAGCTCCAACCCAAAGAGGTTCTTGGTTTATTATAGACATTATATCGTAGTATGACCGGTTTATAGGACGGTTAAAAAATGGCTTTCTGATAACAAAGGGTTAAGTGATCATAAAGGAAGTTTACGTAATATAATCCAATTATTTATTGACACGAACATTTCTGAGCCACCCATAAGATCACTGTATTTTCTAAGAACAATTTTTCATAATTTTTTAAAAGCCTTAATAAAAAATCTCAACATTAACATTAACTCAGATAAAACAAATACCATGAAAATATATCCCTAGGGTTGCCGAACCGAATATATAGCGGGCTAAATCAAGAATCTAAACCCCTACTTAAAAGATACGAGCAGCTATATGAGAGATGATCCCCTTCGGAAGCAACAATACAGGCCGGATAGGAAGTGCTACATGCGATATCCGCCAACAGAACGGACAGGTGGTGCAAGCTGGTCTCGAGTCTAGACATGAAACAAAACAGCAGAAGCGCTTGAAATTAATGCGGAATCTAGGCAACAATCCTGCCATCCCGGCACTTAATCTGACAAAAGTCACACCCGATTAGATAACCTATCGTCTCCTGACAAATGGTAAGATGACATCAAGGAAGAACAAAGTGAGAGTACAACGAAATATCGACGAAGAAGAGGATGTTCTAGATACCTCCTTTTGTCTGGAGAAGATGAGAGGTGCGATTCACCAAATAAAAGATAATAAAGCGGCTGGCCAAGACGATATACGAACAGAACAAATAAAGCACTAGACTAAAAACCCAAGAGTGGCTCGTAAAAATGATGAACTGTTGCGTCCTTACATTCCAAATCCCCAAAATCTGGAGAAAAACTAGAGTGGGCCCTCTTAAAAAGCAGAAAGGATCCAGCGGATACATAGAGTTTTATACCTGTCTCTCTTTTGTGTCATTTTTTCAACGGTCCAAAAGAATGATACTAAACCGGATGGCTGAATCCGTGGACACTAAAATTATTCTGAACAAGCAGGGTTTCGACCGGGAAATTCTGCTGCAGTCAAACTCTTATCTCACCCAACATATTGAAGATGGGTTTGAACGGAAATAATAACAGGAGTAGCGTTCATAGACATGACTGCCGCCTATGACACAGTTCTACATCAACGGCTACTGGTAAATTTTACGAAATTACAAATATTTCCGACTAACAAGGTTGATGAAATGGCTTCTCCAGGATAGACGCTTCTACTTAAAAAAGTAAGCACCAGAAATAATATCATCCGCAAACTAACAAACACAAAATGGAGAGCACAACGACATACTCTCCGTACTTCTGCCTGAGCATTACCTTGTTCTGCAGTCGATTTGGTGCACCAGTGTGCTCTGCTCAGGCTTTCCACTCAGTGGAAAACTCTGCTTACGCTAAAAACGTCGATGTTGCGTTAAATGAAACGGTTCTTATAATATATGGTTGCCTGAAACCGACACCTATCGAAGAGGTCTACCCTATAGTTGGAATCGCTCCACCTGCTATTAGAAGACAGGTCACGTCAGAGATAGAACGAAAGAAGCAGGAGACTGATCGAAGACACCCCTTGTATGACCACCAAGTTCAGTCAAGTAGATTAAAAATCTCGGAAAAGCTTTCTGAAAAAATCACGATTCCTTCCCGAAGATCCAAAGACGCGCCGACTACACCTATGGCAAGCGTCAGCTACAACACATTTTGCTCCCTCAGAGCAAATGGCCGCTAAACACAATTTGCCGTATTCCACATGGAAAGCGCTAAACAGGCTAAGAACTGGCATTTTACGTGTGTGCTAGTAACTTGAAGAAATGGGGATACCAGGAGGACGATACCTGCGACTGTGGCGCGGTTCAGAATAGTCACCATCTACTATTATGCACAGAGATAAGACAGACCTGCACAGAAAAAGACGTTTCTTAGCGAATGACAGAAGTGGCCAATCATTGGAAACAAAAATTTAAAGCTGTTGGTGTTCCGGACACGGAAAGTAAGTAAGTAGCAAGTCAATTTAACTTTGTACACCTGTACAATATTTATTATATTTAATGGAAATAAATTTTAATTTTATTTAAAATTACTAATGTATTTAACATTTGGTAAATATTTGAAAATAAAGTTTATTTATATTTTATTTCTTATATAATAACGTATTTTATAATAAAATTTTGGTACAATCCCAATAAATCAAAATATAGAAATACCACAAAAAATAATTTCAGAATGCTAACATCTGAATATTTAGATGAATAGAAAAGATTTAGAGCTTTCTGATGTAATTTCAGTTTTATTTTATTTATTTTGCTCTAATAAAATAAGCCACTAGAGCGGTATTCCGCGAAAAATATTGCAACTGATTTTGTAATCTCTCGACGAAATTCGAGTTTATCTCAATATTTATGTCATCTACTTCAAATCATCCATTCTCTCAAATTTCATAAATGGAAATTTCCAGATGTAAAGAAAAGTAAATAAAGCGCAAGCAGAAATTTAAATATATATTCAAAATATTTGAGCATACAAGAGGCTCTCGCTATATAATTTAGTTTTTCTTGGGATTTAATCTTTGTTGCGTACTTTGTAAATATTGTAATGGTTTATCTCTTTACATACATAGATAATAAAATAAAAAAATAAATAAGTTTTACATGCATGAAATGGTATTTAAAAACAAAGTATATTTTTCTCATTTAGTATCCGTTTGAAAGTTGGAAATTTAGAATTTATACGTGAAATGGACGATATTTGTCTAACAACGAAGTTTACTAAATCAAGAATGATGGGAGGGTGTATATAAAAGTTTAGTTCTTTTAGATTATTTTTCACCTTTAACGTATTTCTTGGTAAATAGGCACCTGTTATGAGGAAAAACTGCACAAAAAATAGTTTACAGTCGAACCCGCTTATTAGAATGCCGGTTATAGGAATATCCCGGTTTAAGAATGGAAATTTGAGGTCACGAAATGTTTCCTTTTACTTCTTAATAAATTTATTCAGTTATAGAAGTAAGTTTTATTCAAATATGAATAAATTTATAGAAAACGAGTGGTAGAATATCTGAAAGGTGTGTATTTGTTGAAAATGATCAATAGTCTTTAATACCTGCCGAAGTTGCAGGGATACCAGAAACAAATAATTCCGAAGAATATTTAAACGTAATTCATGCTCGCACTTAAAGTCTCGTCATTTATCTAGCAGGGGTTACCGGTTTTAAACTACCACACGAATAGCTGACTGAGTTTTGAATCGCCTAATGTTTTAATGCCAAACATTTTTTTTTTCATACCTTCCTTAACCCTTAACCGGACATAGCAGTCTCTGAGACCTTTAGTTTTACATCATGCTAAAATTGGCAAACCTGTTTGAGCTGCGGTTCTGGCCTTCCAAATATGCTTTTTATTACCTACGAGATACGTAACGCGCGCAACTACGAAACTACGATATTGTATACGATAGTATACAACGATAGTATATTGTTCTGCAAATTATAAAGGTACAAGTCGATGTTTGAAAGTGCTCCGGTTTTAGAGGCCGGTCTTCTTCTCATTGCGCCGTCTCCTTTCGAAGGTTGGCGATCCAAATGGCAATTGTAGTTTTGGAAACTGCTGCGCGAAAGATCTCTGCGGATGAGCGGGTCGAACCATCTCCTCAGGTCTTTCAGCCACGAGTTCTGGCGTCTTCCTACTGATCTTTGCCCTGTACTTTTCCTTCCAGTATAACTTGAAGTAATTCATATCTTTCGCCTCTCAGCACATGACCCAAGTATTGCATTTTCTCTCTTTGATTATTCTTAGTAATTCTTTTTGTTTGTCAGAGGCCGGTATTTCGAATTAAAGGTCGTGGGTATATTATCGTGCACGTTGCGTTTCCAGCACATAGCGTGTCCGAAAAATATAATTTAAATGGTTTTAAATATGAACAACGACACTGTACGGAACATTGCGTTTCAGACACTTAACGTTTTCGTTCAGTATATTCGAAAACAATATTTTACTGATGCCGACGGCTGTGTAACGATTCGTAACCGGTTTGTAAGGATAATGTTAATTAAATACCGTCGTTTTCCTCTTGTTGTTTATTTAGGTCTTATTTGTTTTTGATACAGAGTATTTAAAAAAAAAATAATTTTCGAGGCTTTTTTGTCATTTATGCATGTGTTTTTATTGCTTTGTGACAATTAATCACGAAAGCGATAAACAATTAGGAATTTAATAATAATTAATAGGTTAAACAATTATTTTAGAATGAATAGGATTCAGTTTAAATATGTTTTAATTTAATTTCACCTTCAGTTAAACAACAAAATACTACATTTAACGAAGCCATACATATCAAACCAAAAAATATTTTTAAAAAGAAGAGGTATCACTTCCGTACAAAAGTCCTAATTGTATATCACTTCCGTGATTAATTGTCACAAAGCAATAAAAAAACACATGCATAAATGACAAAATAGCCTCGAAAATTGTTTTTTTAAATACTCTGTATCAAAATCAAACAAGTTCTAATGCAACTAATGCACATTATCCTTACCAACCGGTTACGACCTATGTTCCGGACAGTGTACGTTGTTCATATTTAAAAACATTTAATTATATTTTCGAAATCTAAACGGTATGTGCTGGAAACGCAACGTGCATGATAATATGTCACGACGTTAAGCCAGTATAATCATACAAGTTCGTAAAACCGTAAATTTACATTATGTACTTTGTACATAATTAGTCTTGGTATTAATAATTTCAAAAACACTTTTATAATTTTTTAGGTCCCATTGGCATGAGCCCTAATATTCCTTTCATGAGCAGTGGAAATGCGTCAAAACGTCTAACCCGATAAAGAACTAAATTTGGAGACAAGATTTTGAGCAAACGAGTTATAATGTGGTATTAGAAGAACGACGATAAACCTAATGAGTACGAGGAGGTTGACGACTCTGACATAGATCAAGACTATGTATAAAGTGATGAAAAGCAGCAGGTATTACCAGAAAAAGGTCGAAATACGTAAAGAAAATAACAGTAGTATTGGAGAAGATGACCTTCTTGAAGGTGAGCAACAACTTATTGGTAAAAGCGCCAACCGATATAAGGAATACAATGGCGGAAAACCACAGTTTTTATTTCCAGAAATGACAAAAAGAAGATAAAATCGTTAAAAGTGCATCGTCTTCTGTTTAAAAAACGCCAAAACGAACGTTATTCGCCAATCTCCCGGACTCATTAAAAAAACAACCCTGGCAAAATATAAATTTGAAAAATGCTTCTTGGATAAACCAATAATTAATAAATTGCCTAATGCACAAATGCTAAATTATTAAGAAGCAAACTTAAACTTAAAAAGTAGTAAATCTAAATTATAGAGATACTGATATTGTGCAGGTACTTACACTTATTTGCGTATGCTCATTTCAGTTTTTCAAATCTGGCAACGAAAATATGAATTCGCTATTTGCAAAAGGCCTAACTCGAAGACCTAATTTTTGATCAAAAATGTCCGTTAAGCACTGTAAAATATTTGTGAGGTTTTATGATGTCACAACTCGAGAGGAGAGAAAGAAAACGGATTGTGCTGCCCGGATCTCCGAAATATTTTAACGATTTTATTTAAAACTCTAAAGAAATATACTGCCCTAGTAATAATGTAACACTAATTAAAATTCTTGTCGCTTTTTTAGAGGTAAATGTGAATTTCGAAAGTACATGCCAAACAATTCAGCTAAATATGGCATAAAGATTCAATGCTTGGCTATCTCGTATAGTTCTTACTTCTGTAATGCTTACACTTACACAGGAAAGGACAGTGACCGAACTGGACTGTGCGAGGAATAACATCGGCTTTTGAAACCCAATCAATTATTTTACGTCTATATGTAAACCGCTTAAAGGATCAAATCGCAATATTACCGCCAACAATTGGTTTAATTTATTGAAGCCGATAGAAGAACTTTAGAAAACGATCTCTTTATGTCGGCACCACAAAAATGCATAAAACTATTATACCACCAGAGTTTTAAAGCAAATACATCTAGACCGGTCGAGTCAATACTATGTACATATTTGCTACTAGTATACCTGTAACTCTCTTGTCAATTGTTCTGAAAATCAGTAGATCAGTTGTGCTTATATTGTCCATACATGATAGGGGTGAAACAGACCATGATAAACATAAACCGGAGATTGTCTGTTATTATAACACAACAGAAAGTGGTGTAGATATTCTAAATATTAAATCTACCTTATATTCATCTAATAGAAAAAAAAAAAAACAGAAGATGACGGTTAGTAATAATTTACTCTTTAATCATTTTACATAAGTTTTGTCAATAGTTTCATCTTATGTTTGTCTTATCGTCAAAATCTGAATCAAAATAAAAAGGAATTATTTTATTTAAAGTTTGGATATGACACTAATAGAACCACGTCTAAGGAGACGTCTATTAAATTTTAATCTTCCTGGAGATATAAGGTCTCCAGGAGAGCTGGAGTTGTTCCTGAAGAATTAGAAAATCCCACCGAAGAACTTCTATCTGATAAACTTCAGAAAACGCAAAACATTTATAGAATGTCCACTCAGAAAGAGAGGAAAACAAATACATACAATGTAGCCATCCTATCTGCTGGCAGTGCAGCAGAAAAGTATGCAATAATTGTGCTGTAATGGGAGTCCAACTTTATAATCAATAATAATTATTGAAAATAGGTGTGTTTTTTTTAAATCGTTCTTTTTAATAATTTTTTAAGTATCCCTGTTTTAAAAAATTAATTTTCAGAATAGTAGCATTAGTATTCTCTTTTATAAAAAAAGTATATTGCATCCAAAATCAAAATAAATGTTTATATGTAGATATTTTTGCGCCGGGTCCCTTCGAGCGGATTTCTCCCAGTATATACGATAGACACAAATCCCAGTTTAATAACTAGTTTACTAGCTTTTAATACTTAAATTAGTGTTTTACTTGGCTATAATCATGTACTATATATAATTACTATTTTGTTTATTCTATAGTTGCATATAAGAATAACCCTTTAGTGGAGTTACCCAATATTAACAAATAGACTTAAATATTTGATGTATTACACGCAGAAATTCAACATTTTCAAACTATTCTATGATCCGTTCTACGCACAATAAAAAACTTTCTATTAAAAAGGAAATTTTCTAATGCTCCCGGTACCATCCTGTATGAATTCAAGATACGTAAACATATAGGCTCAGAAAAACCGTTGCGGCGTTATTGCACACGTGGGGTGGCAGACAGATGATTGACAAATAAAATATTCAGATTTTCCTGCTTGGAGGAGCAGCAGTAAATGAAGTTTCCCGTTTTCCACTACTAAAAACACAGTTTAGTATAGCGAAAGATATTGGGTAAGATTAAGGCATGCCTATTTAAATTTTAAATGTCTGCAGAATAGTCACTGAGATATGCAGAATAGGTATGTCATATTTATGTTGGAATTGTTATGAAGCTATTTTCTTGTGGGATCTTAATACAATTTACTACTTTTATTAGAAATAAACTATAATTTGGTTTAATATATTTGGCATTTAGATTTCTTTGCGGAAACGATAAAATTTCCGAAGTGGAAATCGAAACGATCCTTTTTGGATTTTGATATTCTGATTTTATTTATCGATTTCGACTGTTTACAATATTTATATAATTATAAAAGTAGTTTTTGTATAGATGAAAAATATACTTTTTTTAAGTTTTAGTTTTATTACGAATAAATATTTTTAAAAATAACAAAATACTGATTCTTCTGTAGTTATATGTAAATTATTTTACATTTACAAACTTAAAAATATAAATGTAGCCTACATTCTATTCTTATGGTCGTTGTTTTATAATCTTTGTAAAATATTCGTTATGACATCTCTCAGCCATATTATAATCTTCATTATTTTTATTTGAATAATTTTTTCATCTTCTCCTATAAAGAGTTCTCGTTTTCTTTCTAAAAGAACTTCTATTCAACCGTTGTAATTTGTAGCCAAAACGACTTTTTAAGACCCTTCCATTGTAAAAATGGACTGTGACAGGGAGATGGACTGTCGTGTCTCTTATTTCCCCTTGCACTAGAAAAAGTAATTCAAGAGTGCCATAATAATACGAATGGCACCATTTTTAATAAATCTGTACAGGTGGTCGGATATGCAGATGACATAGACATTATTGCTAGGTCCACAGAATCTCTGATCGAAGCATTTCGATCACTAAGGGCATCTGCACTAAGAATGGGAATTAAAATTAACGCACAAAAAACCAAGTATATGTATTGTATTAGATCAGGCAACCAAATACCTAGACTATTAATTATGATCTGGAACTAGAAGGTGTGGACACCTTGGTCTACCTGGGCTTGTTCTAACCAAAGATAACAATGTCAGCAAAGAAATAAAAAGAAGAATAGTGCTTGCCAATAGGTGCTATTATGGCTTGAGGAAACAGATGGCCCCCCAAAAATTAAAGTTACCATATATAAACACTAATAATGCCAGTGTGAACATACGGATCAGAAACGTAGTCACTTGCACAAAACGTCTAAGAATTGCTTAAAAGTTTTGAGAGAAAAATTCTAAGGAAAATATATGGAGGAGTCCAAAAACAGGGTTTTGTGGCGTAGGCGCTACAACTTTGAGTTATACAGAAGTTTTGGGTAACTTGACGTTGTAAAATGTATTAAATTAGCACGCCTTCGATGGATAGGACATAGACCAGTGGAAAGACGAGGCAGAGGAAGATCAAAACTTAGGTATCAAGATTACATAGAGGATGATCTAAAATTCATCGGAGTTAAGCATGGAAAAGAGTTGTCAGAGACAGAAGCGAATGGAAGATTGTTCTGAAGAAGGTTTTGGCTCATAACGAGCTGTAATACCATTGATGATGAATTTCTAGCCGTTGTCGATTTTTACAGTAAGTCTATTTTTAGACGGAAATCCTTTGACAGGAACTAGAAGCAGCAATAATATCCCTTAAAGATGGAAAAGCTAGTGGACCAGATGAACTTTAACCAAAGATCATCAAACCCTTTGATAATAACTTCAAAAAAGAACTATCATTTTTAATTTTCATTTGACATGGTATTCTGAAATAACATGAAGGGTGTGAATATAAGGTAATACTTGAATTAAAAGCGTGAAAAGATAATTTTGTGGACGGTAAATGGAATAGTTACTAGAGTATTATTTAAAGTTGTAAAATGTGAGATGCTATCACCAGGTAATACGTCCCATGAAAATCATCAAATAACCTCATGAGATGGGTAGGCTTCGTTATGCTGATGGATGAAAGTATACAAATAACCATGCTTAATAGGCCGGTTCAAAGAAGAAGAAGGGGAGCAACCAAACTCAGGTATTTGAACTATGTTCAGGACGATTTAATGGACATTGGACGAGGAGGAAGGAGAAGACAGACACTTGACAGGAAAGGATAAAAGAATGTTTTAAGGCAGGGCCAGGATCACAAACAGCTGTAGCACCAACTGTTAATAATAAGAATTCTTGGAGACCTGAGTGTGTTAATTAAAAGGTAAAAAAAGCTACCACTCAATGACTAGAGTAACGACCAATCTAGACTGAGAATAGTATTTTAATTAATTACCAATTCATCTACTAACTTTTAAAGTATTATCTAAATCACTTGCCACCACAAAACTTGATTGGAAAATAGTCCCAAAAGTAAAATATAGTTTTTAAAAACTTACAAAATTATCGTCTGTATAATATTTAGATACGATTTTAGATCTCATTATCTCAAAGCTCACAGCATACAATTATTTATAAATAAAAAAAATAAAAGGTGAAAACTTACGTGTTTTCAATAAATACTTCCAATACTTTTAGACAACATGGAACAAAGTCCTTAGAATAAAAGCAACAAAATACTTCAGAAGTAGATATACTCTATCATCCTATAACCAAATGCACTCAAACAAGGGAAGACATTTCGGAAATACTAGCAGATATATTATATGAACGCTAGTGATTCCAATTTTTTTACGACAAAAAAAGCTAATGGAATTTTCAAATATATAAAATCACTGAGAGCTACACTGCCGTTTAGTTGAATAGGGCGTATCTGCAATTTTAGTGATTTTGAGTTATACGTACGTGCATCTAAAACTTTATAACTAATTGCATCTTTCTATTAACGACAAAACCCGTAACTGTGATTTACAAGCCTGTAAATACCTAAAAAAATAGCCGTATCTACAAAATTATTCTAGTTACTTCGTTTGTTCCTAGAACAGATGTAGTAGGTAGTTCTATTTACTTTTCCTTAAAATTTGTTTTTAAGTATAAAGTTCAATTTTAAGTGTAACATTAGTCAAGTACAATTTCTTTTCAAGGGAGATTAATGGAATGGAAAAATCGATATAGACTTTATATAATAATATAGACTTTTGTTTTTTATTAAAAACTCGTATAAGAATATAATTAGGTATATTTCGCATATTTATTATGTGTTTAACAAGTAGAAACTATAAAAGGCATTTGACATCATTTTGTCTTTATACTTGTACCTACTTATATTGTGGTATTTGTACTAAAAAAAGTACAAATCTCCTATACTAAATAAATTTAAAAATTATTAAAATAGAAAATTTATTTTTAGTAGACGAAATCAAAAATTAAACGGTATAATGACAAGCAGAGGTAAAAGACTACTAACTCTAGCTTTAAATGAACAAATAAACAAGAATGATGAATAAATATATGAATGATATGCAGTAAGCTTGACACTAATAAAACTGAGAGTACAAGTGATATAGTTATTCTAGAAAACATTTTTGTTGAAGCTAAGTTACCTATCGACAGGTGCGACAGAAGAATTAAAACAGGTACCTTTTCCGAATTCTGACAATGATAACGAAGTGCTTTCTCTATTACAAATGGTATAATAGACGATGTGTTTTACAAAAGTCGTAAAAGAAATACATAAGAGGACTTACACAAAACAGCGTAACTTGAGGAAAAGAAAGTACCACATTTTTTCACAACAAGAGAGAGCGAGATTAAACTAAGGAACTGCTTAGAGGACCACAGATTAAAATCAGCATGCAAGAAATTGTGCCCGAAAAAATGTGCTAAAAAATAAAGATTATTAGTCCCTATCTAACACAGAGCAGAGACATTTTATTCTTAGTTCATGCTCCATTCAAGAGGTCAACAGAAAAACAGTGGCTGGAGCATCAAGGAGAGGTAAAACTTGTAAACTATTTATTGACAGATATCCATGGTAAACGCCAGCAGGTGTGCAAAATATTTTTCTTAACAACTTTAGGTTTTAAGCCTACCAATGATAAAGTAGTGAGAAACGTTTTTAACAAAAAGCCGAAAAAAAAAGTGATAACAGCAAAATGCGATGGAAGAAAATTTACCAAAGGCAAACAATTATTGACCAAAAAATTATTATCGAAACACATAGAGAGTTTTAATTCACAAGTATCTCACTACCGTAGAGAGCCTGCACCTCTTCGAAAGTATCTTCCTTCGATATAACAATAAAATCAATGTACATCGATTTCAAACAAAAGTACCCACAATATTCTATCTCTTAAGATTTGTATCAGAGTATGGTTGCAGAGATAAACATCTCTTTTTAAAATAACTTACATGAACTTACATGCCGCAAGGTTTAAAGCAGCTCGGGAAATGTATGAGCACGACGCAGATCAAAATGCAAACAAAATAAACAGTTACAGCTGATCTACAAAAAATGATTATCAGCTTTTGTAGGCTTTAATTCTAGAAATTTATAAATTTTTGTTTTTCTTGTAATAATGTTACCTTGGTGTGAAACATTCAAAGAAATTATTTTCATGCCCCGGCTGTTTACTTTTAACGAAAGTTTCGTGCCGGCCGGCAAAAACGCTTTTGTGCTCAAACGGCAGTAATATGGCATGAAAGTACCATGGGTCGGTCAAAGGAGAATATAATAAGTACTTTTTTTTGCATACTTTATGTCAATTAGGGATGTGCAACATGTTACGCTCTGGTTGGACAATTGTTCTGCCCAGAATAAAAATTGGACTCTCTATTGTTTTTTTGTTTATTTGGTGAATTCTTCTGAAAACATCTTTAGATTTTCTAGAACTTAAATATTTTGAGAGAGGTCATACCTTTTTGATAGGGAGGCTGCCTTAAAAAACGAAAAACAAAGTTTATGACTTTCGGGACTTCAGAGATGCTGTAAAAGAGTCTAGTAGTCACGTTAATGTCCTGGAGATGAACATTGGAGACTTCCACAAAATGGGTTGATCATACATCCCAATATAAGCCTAACAAAATAGTTCCCCGTCCATATTTAAGAAGTATGGTGCGTGTCATTTTCAAAAGACATAAAAGCAGTTTAATATACAAAAGCTCTTTTGATGAACCTAAAGAAACTAAATTGAATTTTCTTTAATGCAAAGGCACATAAACTAGGTAGGTGTATATTAGAACTCGAGGTGAGCTTATAAAATTCATATGATAATAAACCACCTAATACTTACATTGACCAGAGAATATTTAGTCTAGTAGCATCTAAGTTAGACCTTAAATTTGATCCCGTATGGGGCCAAATTTAAGGTCCCACTTTGTTGCTACCAAACATATACTTTTCAATAACTTAGATCAAAGACCCAGTACGTTCAAAAATATTAGAAGGATTTTTTATTAGAAGGATTCCTATCACACGGATTTTCAAGCTCGCTTCACTATCATAATGCATAAGTATAAACATATTAGGTAGGTTTTCTTTTCAGGAATATACAAACCTGATTCGCATGAACAATGCAGAGGCTTTCCTAAAGAAAAAAAGAATTTAGTACGCTCAGCGAGATCGCCCCGGAAACAGATTGGTTTTTTTGGAAAAATTTTACCAGAAGCTGATGGAGCCTAATTCCAATAACTGATGATGAATAAGTTATATGAACGTGATTTATCAATTAATAAATCACTTCATAAAAAAATTAATGTCATTTACGACTTTTTTATTTAACATATTTGTTCTAAATTATTAGGTAAATAGGGCGTAACTAACAAAACTCATGTTTACAGTTTAATTTCACTTACATCTTATAATTGTTCAATAATTAGAATATAGCGTAAAATAACTTCCTAATAAAACTCTATTTGTATCATAACATAAGACGACGGCGTCATCAAAAACAGAAATTCCCTATTTTCGCGAAACTAACATTCTGCAGATACTTCTATTCAACTAAGACGGCAGTACCGTCCATATTCCAAAAATTCGAAGCGATTTGATATTAATAATATCATCTTTTTGTTCTTGGAAAATATTCTTTGAATGCAAAACTAATAACAATATTTTTATTCGCCTTGATCTTGATTTTCTTGATCATATATTATAATATATCATGATAGTCACAAGCACATATAATTCCAGTAATTTAATGTAATAAACCAAAAGACAATACAAACTGCCCTCGCCCAATATCACCCACTTGCTTTACCAGAAAACTTCTACAAAATATCCTTAATAACCGTCCTACATAGTATCTTGAAAACAATAACCTAATAAGCATTAAACAGAGCGGACTTCGTACCCTTAGAGTCTGCTATAATATATGAACCTTTTCTGCACAATCAAAAACTTATTACCGTTTTTTATTATCATAATAAAAGTTTATGGCTCAATTTGAAGACATCTTATTTTAAGACACTTTAAGAGTGGAATAAGACTATATGTTGTTCTTTGTTTGAAAATTTTCAACGACAGGAATATTTCGAGTTAAAATCAATGGATTTACATCTTCCAAAATATACTTCAAAGCGGCACTACAGGGATCTGCTCCAAGTCCAGTACTTTCTAGTTGAAATAAATACCTAGTATTGTTATTTAATTTTTAATTAAAGTTATTTAATTTTTAGCACAAGGGAAAAATTATCTTGTAACGATGCTCTGATTGTTTAACAGATCGAACCGTGGGAGTGTCAATATTTGCGCATCCACTTCTACAACGTGGCGGCCAAGTGGGATTCAGAACGGCTATTTAAGGCGTGTGAATAGCGGAATTAGATAGTCTTGTAGCTAGCGCTCTAGGCTCCCTGACTCGCCGGTGTAGTGAACCTGCGAGCCATTCCGGACAGAGAGATTTCCGTATTGAGGATCATACTCTGTCCCTAACCAAGCGGAACCCATCGGTATTGCGTATTGAGCATTACCGTGGATCTGCACAGAATCAACCGGGACAGAGAGATTTCCGTATTGAGGATCATACTCTGTCCTTAGCCAAGCGGAACCCGTCGGTATTGTGTATTGAACATTGCCATGGATCTGCATAGCTAAATATTTTGTTTGCGAGCGTATTCGGAGCTTTCGCTGAATTGAAGCGAAGCGAGTATAAATCTGCGCGCGATCGATTTCCCCCATTTCGTTTCTTATTAGTACTAATTAATTTCTTTTCTTTTATAGACGTTCGCCGAGGACTTCGTTCATCGCGGGATCCAGACGGGGACGTAGAATTCGTTTTAGTTTTATTCATTGTATAAGTATACAACGTAGAATTCCTTTTTATTTTTATTTATTGTAGATACTATTGTAGATACTAAATTAATAGATTTATTTTTATTTCAAACCTGTGTTTTACTGAGTCTGTCGCCCCGAAAGAGCTACCATCACAATCTAAATTTTCACCTAAATTAAACGAAGTTTACGAATGGAAGAAAAAAAATTATAAGAATTTTTTCTAAATGTAACTTAAAAGGGAAGAACCATATTACTAATCTGCAACGTTTTTGCCAATCTAGAGTTAACCTTATAAAAATGCTGTAAAATACCTCCTTCGGGACTGTATACAAATCATTAATCCGAAGGCAATTAGCTGTGGATGGTTATACCACGACTCTGCTTAAAATACATGCTTGAGATTAGTTCTAGGTGGCACAAGAACCGTAACAATCAGTCCAATAAGTAGCCTATAAGTTCTGGCTAACGAGTTCTTTGTTAAATTACCCTAAAATGAGTATCTAAACTGTATACCAAATTGTCCCCCCGATGTAATATATAAAGACATTTTGCAAAGACATATTATAGAAAATCTGATAGAATACTTTACTGTAAAAAATAATACTTATTATAAATGAAGTAACCTGTTTTCAATCAGAAATCTAGAGCAAACATAAATTCCGAAGATTCAGCATTATTACATTAACATCGTTTGGGCGAAAAACAGAACTAATTCCTTACACGTGAATACATTCACTAGTTCAGTGGTTCAGTCTTAAATAATCGTTTAAATAAGTATTTTATCTAGAAGTTATCCATGTGTAAAGAAGAATTAAGAATAAATACGACAAATCAAAAGTTTAGTATATTTGATATCCTCCAACAAGTTACTGGCATATTTTCGCCTATTTTTTTTAATGCCTACTCCGAAGAGATCCTGAAAAACGCTCTTAAGGGTGAAACAGCTGGAATAAAGGTAAATGGAGTTCTATTAACAAATATTAGATATGCGGACGACACTGTGATCTTAGCCGAAATATTGAAAATCTTCAGAGACTGGTGACCAGAATAGCGAGGAGTATGGAAAAGAGTATGGTCTAGCAATGAATGTCAAGAAGTCGAAATTTATGAGAATATTGAAAACTCAAAGAAATAACGAGAATCTTCTAATAAACGGAACCAACGTAAAACAAGTGGACAAATATGCATATCTGGGAACAATGATTAACTCCACAAATGATTACATTCAGGATATTAAAATCAGACTAGAAAAGGCTAGAGCAATTTTAACAAAATGAGAAGAGTGCTATGTACAAGCGATTTAAAATTGGAACTAAGAGTTAGGTTGGCGAGGTGCTATGTTTTTCGACTTTGTTTTAGGGAATAGAATCTTGGACCTTGAATGCGACATCAATAAAAAAACTGTAATTATTCGAGCTGTGGGTGTATAGAAGAATTCTGAAAGTATCGTGGACAGAACACGTCACAAACAAAGAGGTTCTGAGAAGGATGAATAAAGAAATAGAAATTTTAATATATAATTAAAACAAGAATATTGGAATATCTCGGACATATTACATGTGGAAGAGAAATACACCTTGCTCCAACTGATTATATAGAGAAAGATCCAAGGAAAGAGAAGCATAGGGAGGCGTAGAATGTCATGGCTGCGCAACCTAAGAAAGTGGTACGGATGTACATCAAATGAACTTTTCAGAGCAGCCGTCTCACAAGTTCGAATAGCTTGATGATTGCTGACCTCCACCGCGGAGATGGCACTTGAAGAAGAAGAACAAGTTACGATGTAGTTGCATAGAGACGTATTCCAGTTAATTTATACATTGGTATATTTTCGATACGATAAAAAATTATCTAATTTTCCATTTTTATTATTATACCGTTAATAAACCTTAGTGGTTGGCATGTATTTAGATGAATAACTGAGATAGCGCGTCGCCGCATGATGTTATGTTTGGTAAAATCCACATTAATATGGTATATTATTGGAAGACAGTAATATGTGTAGTCATAATACGTAGATGAATGATTGCTAATGCAATATTAATTATTCGAATATAAAGTCGAGCATATTTTCTAGGCTTATACGCATAACTTTATGTACAAAGCTAATATTTTACTAGGAAAAGCTAATGTTTCAGTGATGAATGTCACTATTAAATTTCGGAGCCGTTACGGTTTGAACCTTTGACAAATAAGACTCTGGAAAACTCCGAGATGGAAAGCAACTCCCGCATTTTCATGTTTTCCTGTGTCGTAATTTATTACAACTTTTATTTATGGTTTGTTTATTAAAACCATAAGTCACTTACAATGGAAATATTATTTTCTGTCTGGGCCGATATAGCTACATTTTTTCTTTTCCTGGAAAATAGAGTGTAGTATGTTATTTTATATTGCGAAAAGAAGTAAGTCGAAGGAAAACGCCAAAATTTATACACAGGATATGTTTGCCTGTAAGAGATAACGTACGATCTGATAAACTCGGTAAAATGTGTATTTGAGTAAAATTTGTTTTTATATTATAGGATGGAATCTACTATTTTTTTTTTCTTTTAAAATTAATTTTTTGTTTCATTACAACCTAGTTTTAGTGATTTTATTCGGTATATAAAATCTCTCTTTGCTTAGGATTTAAAATCGTTCCAAGACATAATATGTTTTGTCATACTAGTTTATTATTGTGTTTTTATTGCTTAGTTACCAACTATATAATAGTGTACTTTATGCCTGCTCGGGAATATAAACTTTATGGCCGGTACGGGCGTGAAGATACAAACAAAAAGATAATAAGATTTCTGTAGCATAGCAACATAACACCAAAGAATATAGAAGCGTCTGTATTCTTTGATAACACGGACGATAGAATGTCTACTAGTAAATATATTGTCAAAATGAAATCGAATTTTCGGATTTTTTAGAACATATTTATGGGTAGATGTAATAACGAAATAGTATAATATAAAACTTTGTATGCACCGCGGGTATTAATAAATGTACCTATATGCCCTCGAGTGACTTACAAACCCTCGGGCCAGAGACCCTCGGGTTTGTAACATCGTCGCCCTCTGGGTATAAACATCTATTTATAACCCTTGGTACATAAATAACTATTATATTACCCATGTGTTTAGTATTTATAAATTAGCCCTTTTATATATAAATATAGTCATCATATTTGGATGCCTAAGCCTCTATTTCCAAATATACTTTGGTCTTTCTTTCCTACTTCTTCGAAAAACTGACAAATTAGCAATTGTTCGTATTGAATGATTACCGTCTCGACGGTGAACGTATGCAGAAGGGCAGAAGGCAGAACTTTAGCCGAAGGCAGAACTTCTGGTTGAAGGATCTACGTGATTGGTATCAATGCAGATCGATTTATTTGTTTAGAGCAGCTATGGCATTATGATTGCCAACCTCCGTATGGAGACTGCACTCTAAGAAGAAGTTTAACGTATATTCAAAGATAGTGACATCGCAAAAGGATAAATATTCCAATTTCAATAATTTTACCCAAATATATTTTACCCTGTGATATTTGTGAAAAAACCATTTTTAATTATATTACAGGTTGACGGAAGTATCTAAAACGCGCTCCGAAGAAGTTCTTCGGAGCGCGTAAACGTCAAGGTCAGACCGCTAACGAACTTTGGTTACTTGACGTTGTCAGATCAATCATAATCAATTAATTGTTACCTATTTCACAGTAAAATTAATAGCAATTCTATATTACTTTTACATTTTTATTACAGCACAGTAGTCTTAACCCAGCAACTGTGTTGTGGGGTGCAAATCACCCACGTCGTTCTTTAGGGCTTATTAAAATAGTTTCAACATCGCCAGATTCTTCTAGAACCACGAGTACCTTCCCATAATATAACAGACCTTGTACTGCATTATAATTTTAAGTATATAAATGAGATTTAACTTAGTGGTGACGCGTTCTTTGAAGTTGTGGGTATTCGGACTTACTCCAAACTGGCAACAACGCTCCCACGTCTTACCCCTCGCTGCAACATCGCGCAGTTCAAAATTTGCGAAAGATTACACAGATAAATTAATCTCTTTACGTTTCAACTGCCGATCGAAGCAGCAACACCTGTCTTAAGTTTGAACTGCCGCAAGAAGCAGCCACACCGGTGATTCATCCAATCACGTATTAACTATTGTAAGTTATAATATTTTTTATACAAAAGCAGAGAGCAAATAAATGGAATTGTATAATCTATCAAACAATTTAAAGGTATACTGTTTATAATTACAATACATCTCTACTAAGTAAGAAGTAGGTAGTTTATTTAAATCCATACAACAAAAAGAACCACCGCTTAATAGAAATACACCAAAAGTCGAAGGAATTATACCTAATTACTTGTACCCAGCCGAAATATTTATTCAGCTACACTTGGACGGTGTTAGAGAAACACTTCCCGTTTCCATGGTCCTTCTTGCAGATGATATAAACTTGGGCTTAGACTTATATAGCCCTTCAATACAACTATTTCTATCTGTATCGTAGTGACTATTTGTTAATAAATGATTGAGTAAACAAGTGAGGAGTCAGAAAAACAAAGAATCAAAAAAAAAGATCAGGCCTACGGCAAGAGCCGCAAGTGGAAGAGAGGATCCTTAGCAAAATCACACAAATTAAAATTTACATGATTTTTCTAAGACTTAAAATTATATATGCAATGAAAATCAAAAAACCGTATTGGATAATAAAGAGAAAATAAACCTAATGCATGATAGAGAAAAATTATGAAAACTACACTCAGAGAAAAGATTAATAGATATTATGTACAAGAGCAAAAAAAATTTAGATATAGAAGAAATATTTAAAAAATATATATAAAATTAAAATTATTCGAACGAATACAAATGGGAAAACCCATAAGCGCAGGTATAAGAAGGCCAATGAGATGTAAAGAGGGTGTAAACGAGGATATAATAATAATGAAAATATCGATTTGTACAAAAAAAATGTAGATAGAAAAGTGCGCAATACAATTATAACCGTAACAGGGGCACATCCGAAACCTAGAACAAAATAAAAAGAAAAAAATCTACCTGCCAAAATTGGACTAAAAAGATACTTTGCAGTGTTTTAATTTAAAGTGTGCGATATTTCAAACATAGCATCATAGACATAATAATAATAGACTATACTTTGTCTCAAAGTGACTAGTCTGTACAGGGTAACATAATGTAATGCTAACGTTTTATGTAGTGAGCGATGGCGTTTTCTATTGTCTATCTTTCAAAATAAACGAAATAAACCAGGAGTTCTCAATAAGTCCTCACGTACAATTTTATGTAATTTACAAATATCGTTTCTAATAATTTTACATAATACTATACATTATTTTTTTCTAATAGTAACTTATTTTAATCTCTTATCATTTTAATCAAAATAACAACGATTCTGTATCAAGTGTAATTAGAAAAGTGTCAGAAATGAGTGATGTTGGCGAAAAGACTCTGTTTCGCATACGACAGGAATATTCGTCACCTGCTGGATTACAATCTCCAAAGAGCAGACCCAAGAAGCTAAAGGTTGGTAATTCTCGTAACAACAAGTACGATGAAGGTGTCAGGGGCCAAATTCGTAGAATAGTTCATCAATTTTTTCGTGACAACATACCACCAACAATAAACACCATAATTAGCTATTGTAAATGTCGAAGAAACTTTGCCCAACTTTTTACTACGATACTTCGCTTGCTGGGTGATATAGATTTTGTGTGTATAAAACGTGGCAGAAATTCAATTTTGATTGAAAAATCAACAGCTCGTAATGCACGGTTCGTTTTATTGCACGCAGGATCTACCAGTGGATATGTTGATGGGGCAGAGCTCACGTTTTTGGTAAAGAAAAATACTCAGGACTACCACGACAAAATTGATGGACCGACCTTCGAAGATTGATTCAAAAATAACTTAATGCTAAATTTACCAGAAAAACTTGTGGTAATGGACAATGCCTCATATCACAGCAGAAAGTCAGAACAAATTCCCAACAGTTCAAGACTAAAAAAAAAAAATTCAAGAATGGCTTTTGTCAAAGGACCTATTTTTTGAAGAAGACTACCTAAAATGCGAGTTACTTGATGTAGTCAAGGCCTTCAAAGCAAAATATGACAGGTACATATTAGAAGATATTGCCAAAAAGCACAATGTGAAGATTCTCAGGCTTCGACCCTATCACTGTGAACTCAATCCCATCGAAATGGTTTGGAGTGAAGTGAAACGGTATATACCTGGACGCAACTCGAATTTTAAAGAAGCTGAAATGCGAAATTTAATTACAGCAGCGTACCAGGTCATTACGCCAGAGAAATGGAAAAACTACGTAAACCACGTAATAGCAACAGAAAAAAAAAATGTGGGAAATTGACAATTTGTTGGATGATATCAAACCAATTATTATAAATATAAATAAGGAAGATAGTGATGACAGTGACGATAATAATGATGATGATAATAGTGAAGCAGAAACTAAATATGACAGCGATTGACAGAAAAGGGAACTAAATATAATGGTGTATAATTACGATTACTTACACACGAAATTAAATACAATGACTTCTTTTATTTTCAACTTTTTTACTATTTATTAGGTTTATTTTCGGATATTTCTACGTTTTGTTACTGCCAACATATACAGTGCGGTTTTTAAAAGTCCTTCCCCCCTTAACTTTTGAACGGAACAATACATAAATAAAATGTTTCTTTATATTTTAGTTTTATTTTATTCTATTTTATTTAAATCTATAAACAAATGGTTTGTATCGCTAGCACATACTGTAGAATTAAAAACAAACTGCTTGTGTTACATAAATAAAAGGCATTTCTTAATTTCTATTTTATTTTAATTAAACCCAAGTATGTTGTAGCAAATATTTATGTTTGAGAACCACTGACAGAAGGAAGTCAGGCAGGGTCGTTAGTGGACTTTAGTATTTAAGCTACCCTCAACACAAAAGATGGATTAGACTAAGTAGTAAGAAATGAAGTTTATTTTAATACAAGTTTGCAAAGAAGTATGGCATCGATGTTGTGCATTTACCCCAGAATAGTCACTATGGGCCACTCTTTGTATAGAGGTGAAACTACAATATTCATTTTGAGTGGTCTAGGTATCTTTGTCTGTCATACGCGCGTGATCTATCAAACTAATATAGGTGAGAGTAATGGAACGCTGGAAGTGGGAGATGTATTGATTATGTCAGATGCTGAAGATAGATAGATAGACCACCGATCGTCTATTCTTATATATATATATATATATATATATATATATATATATATATATATATATATATATATATATATTCTGTGCAGCACTCACGACAATTACAATACTATTTATACTAAATAACTTAGGTACACCAACATTCACAGGATAACTGATAAAGTGAAATATACTGAATATATTTCATAAATATACTAAAATCTGTATTAAAAGGTGTTTAGTAGAAATATAATAAATGTTTAGTAAAGTCAAATTTGGAAAATTGTTAAATAGTTTTGTCCCTAATATAGCACTTGACCTTAAGAGTTAATAAAATTTGATAAAGAAAATACCTAAAAATTAATATAACCTTTCAATCCATTAAACCGTATTTATTTTTAATTAAGTAAAAAAGAATTCAGGTTTTTAGTTTAATTTGTGAAAAACTCGAGAAAACTTGAAAGAAAACACCAGAGAAGTCATGGTAAGTGAAAGCTTAAACTGAAAAATTATGTGGCGCGTAAATATCTTCCTTTATTAAACTAATTAAAATTTGTTTGGGCATTAATGAATTTCAAGTAAGAATTATAACACAGAAGAGGTAGACTGTTAATGAGTAATGTTGGGCTAACATTTAAGATTAATCTTTTATATTTTTGTAATATAAAATTTCTTTTTAACTATCTATATTGCTATATTTATATTATTTAATTTAGTTATTTGGTTATAAAAATAAAGCAGGTAAGTATTACAAATGTTGACTTAACCCTGCAGTGCACGGGTGATAATTTGATACACGAAGGAACGGGTTGGGTCTGAGAAGCCCAAAAATTAAACTAAGAATTTTTTATGTTTTATTTTGAAACAACAGGTTTGCGTTGCATATATTACAACTACTACTAAAGACAACTTACATGTACATAAAAAAAATTAACTGCTATTATAATATTAAAACTAAAAATATCAAAGAAATTACATACTACAATATGGCAGATGTTTAAAGAACACCTTGTATATAACTTATTCAGATATTTTATCAATACATATGCGCCAAACAGGTACGGTTTGTTCTAAGCAAATAAATTTTTTACAGTAGTTACACATGTAGCGAGTTTTACGATCTCTACGAAAAGCACAACGCCCTCTTTTATTTTGCAATTCCGCAGGTGCTTCTACTGGTCTAACACCTTTGAGTTTAGCAGCAAGCTCTCTTATATCTTGTGCCAAATGAGGAGATTAAGCTCTTGCTTTTATATTGTCCATCACTAACTGAAGACCTAGTTCTTTAAAAAACAATCTTCTTCTTTTGCTTGTTTTTAGATCCGGTGTGTTACTTCTCTGTATCACAAATGCATTTATTGCAGCAAAATCAAGCAATGCATAAAAGATGACCATGGGCCAATGTTTTGTATTTCTTGCGACAGTATATGAACCTCGAAGTTGATCAACGGTGTCCACACCACCTTGCGTAGAGTTATAGAACATTATTGCTGCAGGTTTACTTTCGTCACCCGTTGTCAGATCGATTTGGTCATCATGGTGTAGGGTTGACAAAAGAACATGTTTTTTGGTTTTGGTATATAGGACAATATTATCATATCTTTGGTAAATCCAAACATAGTTGATTTTGGCGGTCTATTGTTTATTAAAAATTCGGTTGGAATATGCCTTTTGTTGAGAAATCAGCACCGTTACTCCCTGCTGCAGTCTATATTGCAAGGTAAAGTCAAAGGTAAGCGAGGACCCGGTAGAAGGAGAATATCATGGCTGCGGAATTTAAGAACATGGTTTAAGAAAACCTCAACGGAGCTGTTTCGAGCCGCAGCGAGCAAGGTCATGATTGCCAATATGATTTCCAACATCCGAAACGGATAGGAACCAGAAGAAGAAGAAGAAGATGCCTTTTGTTTTTCCGTAGGGTGCCTACAATTTTTAGACTATGATTTGACTCTGAGATAGCGCGTAGTTCAATTGATGTAAAACAATTGTCCATTGTGACATTCCGGTTGGATCTGGAGATTGGTTTGCAAAGCCGCTCAACCACATCGTTGACTGCAGAACTGATAGAATATGGACCTGGTGGTTGTGTACCGGCATACATTTCTAATTGATAAGTATATAACGTGCGAGAATCCACCAAGGAAAATACCTTCAGACCGTATCGGGCCGGTTTTTTTGGAAGGTACATTCTAAAACTACAGAGACCTCTAAAGCCTAAAAGCATCTTATCGATAGTGACATATTGGCCAATGGTATAATATTTTTAAAAATTTTCAACTACATCCTCGAATACGACTCTAACTGCCGCAAGTTTGTCTACTTGTGTCCGTTTGTCCCTTGTACGAATATCATCTAGGTATAAGCACTTCATAAGTTGCCGGAAATATGTCAATGCCCGTACCATTTCTTTCCCAAAACTCAAAAATTGAAGTTCTACCTCCACGGTAAACTCCAGCTAAGTAAAGCAGACCAATCAGAGCTTTTAGTTCACATATATTTGTTAGCCTCGCATCGGAACTGTCTTTATATCTCACGGACACACGCTCGATATATACATTAGTACATTCAACAATTAATTAATTAATTATTATTATAATTTTGTCATTAAAAAACAGTTCCCAGCATTCTTTTTCAGTTTTGCAACTTTTCGCTTCACGAATAACTCCAGGAAGTTTTGTTATGATATTTTCTCGTCTAGTTCTAACATTTCGTGATCCGCATCTCTTATTCCATTTCATTCCATCTTTGGTGTTGTAATAAAGGTGTTGGTTTGACTTACCTTGTGGAATACATTCTTGTACGTTTAATTCGGTGTCTGATAAATCCAATTCAGACACTGAGTTATGATTAGCATCTTCATGTTCTAAGTTGCCAACTATAGACTCATCGGAATCTGAATCTACATAATTTTCTTCCTCGTCGGTTGCAACTTCCTCGTAGAGACGTTGCAAATGTTTTGCCTCTCTCTCGTAAGAAAACATTGCTTTGCTAAGCTCTAAAAACAATACACTGCAAATTTTGTTTTGTACTTTCATAAAAAAAAACTTACATTAAGGAACGGGTTGGGTCTGAGAGAACGAAAACAACAGATATATCATCGACACTATTGCATCAATGCGCATTCGTAACTGAGGGATTATAGCTAGCTATGCCGACGAAAGGTACCTAAACCTCCAGGACCGTACTTAGACTCGCTGACCGAATCAATATTAGAAGAACTGAATGGGCCTGACAGACCCAACCCTTGCACCGCAGGGTTAATTGACTCATCCTCACGAGTTATTAAAATACCTTGGAAATAAACTACAAATTAAATATAGATGCTCACATTTCAATTCAATTCGAGTCTCTCGTCATTCTATACAAGTATTTCAACTTTGAAGTTTCCTCAAAAAATCTTTATATTAGTACTGAAATAAATTGACTCGTCCCTAAACTAAAAATGTAATGACATAATAATTGATACATACTATTGCTGTAAAAAAATTCAAAGACTCAAATTAAAGAAAAAATATTAAGGTATATATTTTTTTTTATCTAAATTAATGTGTCTCGGCTGCAATGACCATTGACACCAACAATATTGTGTACAATAATTACAATAAATACATGTAATTAATTGCTACAGTTAATCTATAAGCTTAGAACCTATGACTAAATAATATAATATAAGTAAAGTACATGGAAAACAAGGGGTCATAGTCTGTTGAACAACTGAATGTCTTTCAAAAAACCAATTAGGTTAAAGACTTAATCGGGTGAGTTTAAAACGTCTTTAATATTAGACTTAAGTTTATGTTGCACTCTGTGTTTTGCGTACCGATAATGTTGCGATACTCGATCAGAATGTGTTTCGCAGTTAATACACTTGAGCAGATTTGGCAATTGGGCTTCGGCTCGGACTTCATTAAGTATTCATGTGTGAATTGGGTATGTCCTAGTCTTTATCTTCGGATGATAGCTTTTTCGTTTCTAGAGATAGTTGGAAGTTCAAATTTTGCAAAATTAAAGTTAAAATTTTGCTCAGCTTTCTTCGACTCCATTAATTTTCTTTAATATATGTGTTTCTGCTTTTTTTCGGTTAGTCTTTTTTTAAAATATGTATCTTGTGGAATCATCCTGAGAGCTTTTAACTTTTATCTTTGTGGTGTACTCAGCTATTTTGTTATCACATATATGTGTTTTTAAGCGGATTTTGTGCTATAGCAACTTTTAATACTCTGAGATAGCGCG
>NW_027312644.1:0-27372 GCF_040954645.1 Diabrotica undecimpunctata | reverse complement strand
CGCGCTATCTCAGAGTCAATGGTACTAATTTTTTAACGATTCAAACACCATGTTGTAAATATTTCACCTGCTTACGCAAAATTCTTTGAGAAATCTTAAATATGTTTCATAATCAATAATATTTGACAGATGTCATTATCACGCGATTCCTCCCATAGCATAACCTACGGTAATACCATTTTTTGGCCATAGCAATACCATAGACAAATAATATGTCTATGAGCAATACCTATCGGCTACCGTCCGTTACGCACTTTGATGAAAATAAGAAAAATACAAAATTGTTGATACTGTTTACTTTACTTGATATTGTTTTCAAAAAGGGTTACTCTGTCGGTCGTAAATTTTTGTTTATATTTAGCAGCTGAGTAAAGATTTAAATAGACCAAACAAAACTCACATGTATAATAAATTTTACACGTATTCCTTGAGCTGGATGCCGTTTCGAATCAAGAAATTGAATAAGTTTTTATTTGAATGTATTTCCAAACCATGAAATTAGCTGCAGGTAATAAATATGAGCAAACTAATAGCAGAGAGAATGCAAGGCATGCTAACAGAAACAATTTAAATCGGTGTTGGTAATCAGGTTCACGTTTTATACAAGGTGCGTCGACAATTATTATATTCGAAAATTAATTTTTTATCCTGCTAGAAAATAAAGTTTCGTCAATTTGTATTTCAAAAATATTAATTTTGTTTTATGTATTTAAATTCCCTTATTGAGTTTCTTGTGGGCTTAGTTCTCCCGAGAATCTCTTTAACCCTTACCCCAAGGGTTTTGGCCTACCCTTTAAAACTATGAGCACATATCGTATGCAATCTGTGAACAAAACTTCTAAAAGCGAAATGTTTATGTAAAAGAGGATGATTGGATGAAGAATGAATAACATGATACGTTTGGGTGGGCTTCCAATAAATATCAAAATTGAACTGGTCGTTGAGTCTGGTAATGGACAAATCTAGAAAATTTATGGCATTGAAAGATTCTAGTTCCATAGTAAATTGAATCTTTGGGTGGATTTGGTTAATTTTAAACAGTAGGTAATGAGCTGAGCCATGACTACCTGAGATGAAGACTAAACATATCGGAACCAATGTAATTTTTTAGGATTTTTCATGGTGTAAGTGGATTCTAGGTGGTCCATAAAGATATAATTAAGGATAGTATCAGAGTTTATCCCCTAAATCCTATCCCCTAGATTAGTTATAATTCAAACAATGTCATTGAACACCTTGTCTCTATTGATTTGCATGAAAATTTGCGTTTCGGTTATACTAAATTATTTGCTTTTGTTGCCTTGCTATGAAAATATATTTATTGATATTACGTTGAAGATTGTTTCAAAGACAGAACTGTCATCAAATTAGCTCCAACATATTAACACTTCGACAAAGAAAATGTCAATGCAAAAAATATTACTGATATGCTTAATCACCGTTATAATGGTACAATTAACGTTTGCACAAGACCCCGAACCACCAAAACGACAACCAGGATCAGCAACAGATACGTCAACAACAACAAAATTGGGTGCTGGAATTGTGAGACCTGATTGTTTATTTAATTTTCGTCTTTCGTTACTAATTGCCGGTATCGTTATCGTTAATTAAATAATTAAATTGTTCTTATTCATGTGATTCAATATTAAATAATACTTACCCTCAAATTCAAAATTAAACTTATGCTGATGGTGACTTTAATTGAAAAAGGAGTTGATTTTTTTTCTTATTATTATGTACTATTTTATTGAAAATTATTACCTCTATGATAGGGAAACCGCAACACCACGAAGGAAAGTCGAATATGAAACATATATCACAAACAAAGACTTAGAAAAATCACAGATATGCAAGCATACCTGGAACAATGAGCTCAGAGTAGAATGGAAAGATGCATCAATAGTCATGAAAGAAACCAACATGAAAAAGAGAAAAATTAAAGAAACAGCTCCTATCCTACTTAACCCTCCATCGTAACGTTTTTAAATATTTCGCCATAATTTTCGAAATATTGCTTCTTTTGGGTTCTGCAACCAGGAATACTCCTAAGACTATGTTAAATAATGGTGGGACTACCTATTATATTATAGCCGACAGCAGTTGTTGTTAGTTCAAATCTAACACGTGAGTGATCGCGTTCATCGGAGCGTTAGAAAAAATTTAACTACGCGAGTGTTGGCGTTTGTTGATTTTTAGAGAGATCACTTAAGAAAAGTTATAATAATATCATAAAAGCTAAGATTTTTAGTGAAATACATGTAGATTGTTGAACATCCGTTATTATAAGCGCTATTTTGGTTTATTGCAGGTAAATATGGACAAAAAAAATGAAAAACCATGGAAGAAAGTGGCCAAGTTGACGGTTATCCAAGATTTTATGGCAAAAATACAACACCATGATTGAAACATGAGAAACACACTCTCAAAGGTAAGATCAAAGCTTGTAATATTGTTACTAACTTACTTGGGGTAAAAGCAAAAGAGCCAAAATCATATTAGAATGCTGGAAATTGTTTTTCTCGGATGCTATGATCAATAATATTGTAAAATATACAAATCAAAAACTGGATATGATGAGAGTGTTTTACGCTCGCCCTAGGGATTGTCCTGCTGTTGACTACGTGGAAATCCAAGCATTTATCGGATTTTTGTTCCTTACTGGGGTAAAGAGAGCGCAACTTTTAAATACTGATAAACTCTGGAAATTAGATGGCACAGCTTTAGTTACTTTTGCAGCTACTATGTCCAAGAAAAGATTTCACCAAATAATTCAAGCTGTGAGATTTGACGACGCCACTAAGAGGCAAGAAAATTCGGCAGTTGATAATCTTGCACCCTTCGAGAAATTTATGAAATGTTTGTTACTAACTGTTTATCTGCATATACTCCTGTATTCTATGTGACCATAGATAAAATGTTGGAAGCGTTCCGTGGTCGATGCAAACTTAGGCAGTATATAGCCAATAAGCCAGGGAAATACGGAATCAAGATTTATGCCTTGTTGGACGCTAGAACATTTTTCACACAAAATCTCGAAACAACCTGAAAGACCATATCAACTACCCAACGATGCATCTAGTGTAGTAAAAAGACTTATACGACTCATAAGTAGAATACGTCGAAATGTAACTACGGATAATTACTTTTCCTCTGTACCCTTAGCCAACTCTTTATTGAACGATCATTGCTTGACAACGACATTAGGTACTTGGCGTAAAAACAAACAACAAATTTTCCCTGAGTAGACAAACGTAAAAGGAAAACCTTTATGTTGTAGCATGTTTGCATATGGTGACGATAGAAAGAAGTGTGTACTTGTATCATATATGCCAAAAAAAGTAAGAATGTACTACTACTTTCAACACTACACAGCGATGGTTTCATTGATGAAAACACCAAAGAGCATACCATGAAGCCAGAGATTATTACTGATTACAACCACACAAAATGCCAAGTGGATGAAGGCAGAATACTCGGTGACTCAATTTAGCAATCGCTGGCCGTTTACTGTTTTTTGCAGCCTACTAAATATTTTAACTATAAACAGCCAAATAATTTACAACAATAACCCAAAAATTGTAACATCTCGAAGAAGCTACATTGCAGAGCTTGGCAAGCAACTTTTAATGTCCCATCTTTAACGACGTTCCAATATCCCAAATCTGCCTTTTCAGTTGAGACTCAGAATCCGAAATATAACCGGAGAAAAGCCATCAATTTCTCAACGGGCAACTCCAACTATAAAACCAAGATGTTCTTTTTGCCGTGTAAGGAAGAATAGGTTTACCCAACATTATTGTACTAACTGTAAGTTGCCGATATGCAAAGAGCACACTGGTTTAACAAATTTTACTTGCTACCACATCCTAGAAGAGGAAGAAATCTAATTTTATGCGTAATGCGTACATCTTTTTGGAAGTTACTAGCCAATAAACTTAACTAATAAGTACTAATGACTCATTTATTTGATGGAGGGTTAATGAAGAAACATGTATAGCAAACCCATCAGCAGGATGTAGTAAACTTTGGTTGCTAATACTAAAAGAAAAAGTCAACAACGAGAATATACCAACAATAGCCGATTAATATAAAGTCAGAGATATATCATATATAATCATATATAATATATATATATATATGCAAAACATATATAATACATAAACAAATAATACAAAACATGCCAAATAATCAGAATTTAATATCCTGAGGGCACATACACTAGCCTTACATTTTTTCAGCTAAAAACATGACTATTGCCTACAAGATCGAAGCCAAGTAAGTTAACCGTCAGTTTTGAAAAACATAACCCGCTTAACAACTTCTTGGTTATACTTTTCGCAAAATTTCTAAAATAATCTTTTTTGAATACGACTGCCTGAGTGCAAATCTAAACGTAAACAGTAGTTAAAAATTTAGTTATAATTTTAATTACAATAAATTTTGATTTAATCCAATATAATTGTAGTATTAAACATGAACGAAAGTATTTCAATAAAGTAACCTTTTGAATGCGGAAAACGCACCGGTGCACTCGTTTGAAGAATACGCAAACGACGCCCCGGTGTGCTCTCGAAACATTGACTTTTATTTTTATACGCTTATTTGAGAACATCGCAGTTATCAGAAGTGTTTTGAATGTGTTTCCACTAACATAAATATATGTAATACTGGTAGTGGTAGGTGTAGTCCGTTTCTCGGGGTTTCACATAGGTAGATAGGGGATTTTCTAAAGTAAACTGCTTAATTGTTTTATTTTGGTTGTAACGGCAGACCTATGTGAACCTGGTACCTCAAGGATAAGAAGAAGTAAAATTATTAAAGTGAGAAATCCACAAAACTAACCATTGAGAAAATGATGCTATTCTTGTATGTTTCGGACGCTGAAAGCGACCAGAAATTGGATATTATTTAGAGGGGGAAACATGGGAAAGTGACATCGAAGACAATGTACAAGAGGAAATAACAAATACTTTGAAAGTAATATTGAGAATAATATTGTTGAAGAAAATACTAAGTTAGTATTGGAAATTTCTATCCTCTTCGGAAATCAAAACGTCAAAATAAATGTATTTTAAACTGATTTTGTGGATAATTCCCATTAAAAATAATAAATAATACTAAAATGCAACAAGAAAATACCTTCAGAACAATATTCTCCTATTATGTACTAAGATAATAATTCTCTCTGAAAGTTCATCAGGTTATACCTTTATTTCTAAATCAACAACCGCTCTATCGCTTGAAATAAATACTCACGACTCTATCGGGAATAATGCAGTTATATTACAAGAGCGTTTTGGTCTGATTAATGTCCTAGGCGTGAACGTAGGAATCAGGTAAAACTAATGACAAGATAAACACTTAAAAACCGCTTCTCTTCTAATTACATCTTGGGCAAATCAGTAAGTTCGGAGATCGATAATTTCATGATTGCATTCGAGTGTAGGCGGATCACTGATCATTTGTTTCGTATTTAGCTTTAAATTTTAATCGCTTACAGGAGGGCTCTATTATAGTATTTAGATCATTATTAACTTCTTTTTTTTTCAAACTTTTGTTTGAACATGTATATTATCTACTTTTGTTTCTTCAATCTGTGTTTTCTTTTGTAGGCTTATTTAAACAATGTTTTTGTTTTAAACTGATGTATTTATTTATTCTATTAAACAACAAGTCCCTCCCCACAAGATTGAATAATAAATTTAAACAATTTGAGAGTTATATTTCTACCAGAAATAAAGATCAGGCTGTATAAGCGTAAGTAAGTGTGAAGACTATTTCCATCAAACATATTTATTATTTATTTACAGAGTGTGTTGTCAACATATAGGCACCTGCAGAGAAGAATAAAAAAGGAGATCAAATTAGCCAAAGAAAAATGGATGAGAGAAAGGTGCGATGAAACGGAGGATGTAATATCTAAACACGACTTATTTAATATGCACAAAAAACTAACAGAAATGAGTAACATATTTAAAAAACGAGTTCCCTCTTTACTCGTTGACAATAATAACTAAATGTTGTTTGAAGATGAGGAATACTATTGCCAAATTCTACCAAAACTGTACTGACGGCCCAGAAATTATGAAGTGCGAGGTAGAATACGCTATAAATAATGCTAAAATTAGAAAAGCTTGTGGTCCAGATCATACACCAATTGAGTTGCTAAAACTAATAGAGGATGATAACATAAAAGTAGTAGTAACACTTTAATTAGATATATATATATATGTATATATATATATATATATATATATATATATATATATATATATATATATATATATATATATATATATATATATATATATATAGCACCGGAGTGATTCCCACAGATTGGCTCAAATCCATCTTTGTCGCAATACCTAAAAAACACAATGCGAGAAAATGCTCAGAATATCGATTAATTAGCCTAATGAGCAACACTCTTAAAATTTTCCTAAGAATACTTCACAACAGAATTAGACGCAAATGCGAAGAAGATCACGAAGATACCCAATTTGGTTTTAGAAATGCTGTGGGAACCAGGGAGGCACTTTTTGCGCTTAATATATCCTATTACAAAAATGCCGTGACCAACGAGTGCCTGAAAAGGCATTCTATAAAGTTCAGCATGTAAAATTAATGCAAATACTGAAAAATATCGGAATAGATGACAAGGATATTCATATCATCAAAAATTTTTACTGGAATTAAACTGCTATCGTAAAAATTGGAGATAACTACACCGATGAAATCTCCATACAACGAGGAGTCAGACAAGGTTACATTTTGTCGCCAACATTGTTCAATGTTTACTAGTACCAGTAATTTAAAACGGCACTTCAGAGACAACCATATGGAATAAAAATCAACGGGGAACTACTTAATGTGATTAGATAAATGCAGATGATACAGCAATTCTGTCAGATAATATTGAAGGTCTCCAAATTCTATTGATCGTATTCACGAGGTAGGAGAGGAAATGGGCATAAAAATAAACTCAAACAAAACCAATTTTTAGTGTTTAGTCGTGACCAACATCCCGATGCAAAGCTTTAATTTAACTCAGTCCAAATTGAGAAAGTTCACAAAATGACATATTTGAGAACTGCGATAACGGTCCAACTAGATCCAGACATAGAAATAAAACATAGAATAGCAATAACTAAAACTAATTTTATGAAAATGAAGTCATTTCTTTGCAATAATTATCTCAGTTTAGAACTAAGACAAAGAATGTAAAGTGCTATGTTTGGTCCATACTTTTATATAGTGCAGAAGTGTGGATGCTAAAAGTATCGATCATGAACAAAATTGAAGCATTGGAAATGTGGGTTCATAAACGAATGCTGAAGATACCTTGGACAGCAAGGAAAACTAATGAAGAAGTATACTAAGGAGCGCCAGCAAAGATAGAGAACTGTTAAAGACTGTTAAACATCGAAAAATATCTTATCTGGGACATACAGTAAGGGGAAGTCGATATAAAATATTACAGCTGATCCTTAAAGGCAAAATAGAGGGCAGTAGAGGTCTCGGAAGAAAACAAGTTTTTTCGTTAAAAAACACTCGTGAATGGACTCAGATATCAAATGCAGGACTTCTTCATTATTCCATATTGCAGAAAATCGAGAAGCCTTCGCAATGGTGATCGCCAACGTCGGATAATTCTGATATGGCAAGCGAAGAAGAAGTTGTCAACATTAAATCAACAGTTATAACTTCCATATCTTTTACTTGTTTTGGTTTTCAGAACATAATTAGATTATTAAATTTTTAAGTTTTTTCTTTTATTTACAAAAAGTTAAATCACTTTTTCTATATTTGTCTTCTTATCTGTGGTAATTTATTCTGTTAAAACAAATAACAATCTCAAAAGCAAGTTTCAAACTCACGACACGCTTTCCACCAACTATCTAGCTGCAGTTCGCCTTATATCAATTGGTGACCTTTCTAGCTGCATCAAAATAAAAAAAAGTTACACATTAGAATACAATTAAATGACGCACAATTAACGTGGCGCCTGATCAACTTTCTTTGCTCTATTTCTATTTACTCTGTCTCTAGCTTTATTTTCTTCCTACTTTTTCTCTGGAAACGTAGACTCGAATGATCCAGCTGAAGACTCCTTTATTAAAATTAAGGAGGTAATTTATCTTATGTCGAGTCCTGCCCTTCCTCATCCAGTTAGAAAGTGTCTTAACACAAACCGTCGATGGTTCTGATGTGGTTATAACTTATGCTAGTAGAACATTATCTCGGCTGAACGAAACTACTCTGTAACTGAAATAGGATATTTAGCCGTAATATTTGCTATAGAAAAATTTCGTCCCTATATTGAAGGAATAAAGTTTCAAGTAATTACCGACAATTTATTATTCCCTGTGGTGATTGAAAAATATAAGTAATTCATCTGTCCAACTTCCAATCTATCGTAAAGGAACTTTTCATATCGTCGCTGATGCCATAAGTCGAATGTTTACAAGAGAACTCATCTCAGACAAACCATAAAATTCTTCTCTGGAGGTCGAAAAGGAACGAATTAATCCCTGGTTAGATAATCTTTGTTCTGAAATTCTATTACATTCGGATAAATATCTTCAGTGGAAAGTTAAAAATGATTTTGTCTCAATCCCTTTAAAATTACCTATTGCCACTAATAATACCGAATGGAACATTTTTGGTACCCAAACCTTAAATAATTGATATTATTACTTCTTGTCACGATCCTTCTACCTCTGTTCATTTTGGATATTTCAAAACTTTAGGCAGGATTCAGGAACTATACTATTGGTATAGTACTGTAGGAACTATACTATTGGGTTTGAAAAACTTGTGGAAGTCAAAAGATGTCGACTTTTACTCCAATGAGTTAATTAGGACGAGAACAATCTGCCAGGTTTCCTTGACAAATAATTGCCTTAGATCTTAGTGGTACGTTTCCCTGCTCAAAAAAAGGATACACTTGTTTTCTCGTTATTACCCAATAGTTTGTGCTGTACTAAATTTACCTTAATAATTCATCCTACAAGGAAAGCAAGTGCTAAATATATTATTAATTATCTCGAAAATGAAGTTTTATGTTTGGAGTCCTACAATTTCTTTTTTTTTATTATTTAAATTTAAGGCGCATCATCCTATGTAGTTATTAGCGCCTCTCGGTCTTACAAAGATTCTTTTTTACCTTTCTGGATACATATATAAATTGATTTTAAATATATAGATATTTAATTAAATTGGTTGTTACAAGCATTGTCTTTTACACGTTTATTTTTACATACACTGATGTTATATTTGGATGTATATTCTTATTGATTTAAAAATCACAAGAATAGTCACAGTTCTCTTTTAGACACTCACGTACTGTTGTCCGTAGATTACAGCAAGTAGGTTAGTAGAACTATTGTGCGATAACGCCCGAAATGTCAACAAATCTATGTAAGAAGTATACAGTTAAAAAATATGGTTCAATACTGTCTATTCGCCACAGTACAATTTTGTTGAACGTATCAATAAAACCATAGGAAGTGCTATTAGGTGTTATAATAAATACCAATAAGATTGGGATAAAGAGATTCCTACATTTCGTCAAACTGTCAATAGCGCTAGACATTAAGTCACTAAATATGTCCCTATTAACGGTAATTATTATTCCCTATTAACGGTTTATTATTTCTTATCCGTGACTAGGTCTCAACTTGCGTGGTGGAGGGGCTTTGAATTGAGTAGGGGCCCTTCAGTACTTTGTGTAAGACAGACTAGGCGGGGAAGTCCTCAACCCCGACACGGCGCGTCCCAATGGCTGATAGAGAAAATTCCTGCAGATATGCAGGGCAGGTACGAATAAGACGTCGCCAAATATGTACCCGCGGATCAACTGAGGACATGGCATTAGGTAGCAGTAATGTCATTACTGAATTAAGGCTGTGGGAAAGTAAAAAAAAAATCCTGTAGGCTTAATTTCACCGAGTGATAGCCGGTATAAGCAATCCCCCACTAACTGACCGACGGCTTCGGGTGGATGAGTTAGTAAGTGGTAGGGCACTTTTTTGTCCTGGGGTTGAGAAATTGGCTCCAAAGGCGGATGAACCTATTAGCAGTCAACGGCATAAGGATGTATAAAGGAAACCACTACATTAAAGATCGTCAGATTTCCCTATAACAATAACCATGCAAAGTACGGTCAATCACATGGCCCCTAGTCCGCGGCGGACCTTTAATGGTCGAGGGGTGCTAAGAATCTCCTCGAGGAGGAGCCACCCGAATGTGGCAACGAACTATATAGAGAACAAATCCTCTTTAAATTTCGGGACACGGAATGTGAGGAGTTTGTTCGAACAAGGAAAGACGCACAACACGATTTAGGAAATGGACAGACTGAACCTAGAAATATTAGGCATAAGCGAAATGCGCTGGCCTGGTTCCAGTAAAACATTGGTCATGGATAAAACGATATACTACTTCGGAAATTACACCCGAGATCATCTATATGAAGTTGGAACAGTTATCTCCAGGCGAATCCAAGCAGCCGTTGTAAATTTTGTTTTGCTTTGCCTTTTTGAATACAATGCTATTATTACAAATACAGGGTAAGCCAGTGAACATTAATGTAGTACAAGTGTATGCTCCAACTGCAGATAAATCAGAAGCTGAAATGGAACACTTTTATGAACAACTCAAACAATTTCTACAATACACAAGAAAGGAAGAAATTATTATAATAATGGGTGATTTAAATGCAAAGATAGGAAAAGGCCGAGTCAACAATATAATAGGTGACTCATCATCATTCAATCTTCGCTTATCCACTGCTGGACATAGATCTCCCTCATAATTTTCCATCTATTTCGATCTTGTGCCTCTTGCATCCAATTCCTATGACAACGTTTTAGATCGTCAGTCCAACGTGTTGGTGGACGACCTCTACTTCGGTAGGCATCATCTCTTGGTCTCCATTCCAGTATCCGCTTTGTCCATCTATTGTCTGTCATTCGAGCCACGTGACCTGCCCAGTTCCATTTTAGTGTTGCTACTCTCTCTACTGCATCAGCCACTCCTGTTCTTTGTCGTAGCTGGCGATTTGGGATCTTGTCTCGTAGTGAAACGCCCAACATAGCACGCTTTATCGCCCTTTGACACACACGGATCTTTTGAACTGTTCTCCTTGTCATGGTCAACGTTTCGGCACCGTAAGTTAACACTGGCAAAACACACTGATTAAACGTTTTTCTTTTAAGGCATATTGGTATATCAGACGATTTGAAAATATGGTTCAGCTTGCCGAAGGCTGCCCAAGTCAGTCTTATTCGTCGTATAAGAATAGGTGATTATGGTTTAGGAATAAGGAATGCTAGAGACGACAGCTTGGCTCAATTTTGTTAAGAAGAAAACCTGACGATTATGAACAAATGGTTTCGATTACCGCCCCGTAGACTGTATATCTGGAAGTCACCACATGATAATGAACAAAATTGCATTAGAAATCAGATCGACTTTATTCTAACCAATCTAAGATTCCATTGTAAGCGTTACGACTTTTCCTGGAGTAGATGTCCCCTCAGACCATAACTTCCTTAAAATTAAACTGAGGGTAAAAAAGATAATAAAATCCAAAAGTTCTAAGGTGAATACATCTAAGAAATTAACATCAGAAATAAAAAACACTGAGAATTGTGAATATTATGTGGAGCAAAATCAAAGACTTTGTTATAAAAACAGAGAAAAAAAACTCTACAAAAGAAAACAGAAATCCTAAAATCTTGGATGACTCAAGAAATACTCGAAATCGTGGAACAAAGAAGAAAATATAGAAACAAAAACCCAAATAAGTGCAGAGAAAAACATAAATTAATAAGGAACAAAATAAAAGAGGCTAAGGAGTGGATGATGGAAACATGCATTGAAGTGAAAGAATTGTAGAAAAAGCATGATCAATATAATTTACATAAAAAAGTGAAAACATTATCTGAATAATCACGAACAAACCTAACCGATTAATTGACAAAAACAATAAACCTATTAATAACAAAATTCAAATAAAATAAGTATGGACTAAATATATTAAAGATCTTTTCATGGAGACAAGAACGGAACCAACACAAATTAATAACGAAGAAGCTCCAATAATATTAAAATCTGAAGTCCAACATGCTACAAACAACTCAAAATCTGGCAGAGCCCCTCGGCCATATGAAGTTCAACAAAGTTAAACATAACATTCTCATGGAATGTCTATAGAGAAAAGGACTCGACAAAAATGACATTAACATTGTGAGAAATCTGTATTAGAACCAACAGGCTGTGGTAACATTAGATGGAAATAGCACGGATGCGCAACAGATAAGTAGAGAAATAAGACAGGGCTGTGTACTTTCACCATTACTATTTAATATCTATTCCGAAGAGTTATTATGCAACCACTTGAAAACTGTACAGAGGGGATCATACCATTCGTTATGCTGACGATACAGTCATTATCGCTGAAAGTAAGACAGACCTGCAAACGTTACTAAACACAATTTGTGATACTGGGGAATAGTTTGGTTTAACAGTAAACATAAAGAAAACAAAAACCATAGTTATCAGTAAGAGGGGCAAAGTCATTACAAGGATCCAGATAAAAGATAAAGATATTGAGCAAGTGGACAAAATGAAATACTTAGGAGTCTGGATTACGGAAGATCTGAATCCGAAATCAGAAATTCGCTCAAGAATAGGGCAATCAAGGGCAGCCTTTTTGAAGATGAGGAAATTTCTGAGTAACCAAAGACTCAATCTGCAAATCCGATATCGGATGGTAAAATGTTATATCCACTCTATTCTTCCTTATGGTGTCGAAGCCTGGACTGTAAATGTTGACTTATTGAGAAAACTGGAAGCTTTTGAGATGTGACTTTTAAGGAGAATTTTGAAGATACCATGGACCGATCATATTACGAACGAAATGGTGTTGCACAGAATGAATAGAATGAAGAGAACTTTTGACCATCATTAAAAGACGAAAGACAACACATTTGGGGCACATACTTAGAAATAATAAGTACGAGTTATTGCAGCTGATTATGAAGGGTAAAATCGAAGGAAAAATGGGTCCTGGTAGACGACAACTGTCCTGATTGAAAAACATTCGCCACTGGACCGGGTTAAACACACAGACGCTCTTAAGAAAAGCAGAAGATAGAGACGAATTTGCAATGTTTATAGCCAACCTTTATTAGTGGAGACGGCACTAGAAGAAGAAGAAGAAGATTATTCTCTATCTTCAGATAATCGTTCATGACTAATTTACCTAAGATCAACATGATAAATAGGTTTCTGAAATATAAGGATTAAGTGAAATATTTGACAAAATCAAAATTAATCTCCATACTTTCCACACAATGATAATACTTATAACTTGCGGCGAAATTATGTGCAATTTGACGTCTCTGATACAGTTTGGGGAAGAAATAAAGTGCTATCAAAAGCCGCAGATAAGATTATGTCAAAATTAGCACACACATATATTTTACGCATGGTAGTTAAAAATCATCTCCTCTTGTATATACCTTGAGGAACCTAATGCTAAAAACTGGCATCTTAAAGAATTTAAACTTTATCTTAATGATTTGGGTAATCCTGGCAGTATGATCTCCATGTCTCTGCCATATCCTCTCTATAGATTAAAAGACTTTTATTAGAAAAAATCGTTGGAAAAACTGATTAGCACAGTTGCGGCTAACTTTAAGATAGATACATCAACAGAAAGATAAGACTCAGATTACATACTGCAGAAGGATGTCTTCAATTTTTTAAGAAATTAAAAATAATACACAAATTTCGTTCACATAACTTTATTCCTACTTCGTGTCTATCTGTCTATCAGATATACCAGATATATTTGACAGAGCCTCAAATTCAAATTCAAAAGAAGACGGTAACAATAAGAAGCCTACAATACAAAATATAAAATTATCTATACTCACGAATATAATTATTTAACTAAAAAGCTTAGACATAGTATTGAGATTCCAACATATTAGTAATCTATGTAATTGAACTCTTAATATAAAAGAATGTACTGTGATTCTCCAAGAAAGCTGGCCTAAATTTTGTAATAAGGCATATTAATAATATTTACGAACTATTAAAAATTTACACGATTTGTCGGAACATGACTCCCGTCAAGGTCCTATTATATTGCTTTATTTACTTTGAAAGTTTATACGCTGTAGGCGATCTAACTCGTTAAATCTAGTTAACGAACCATCTTCTAGAGCTCTAAACATAGTTTAACATCTTGAACGCATCATCAACTATTAATGTTCCGAAATCTCAGATGCTCCCTTCCACTATACGTTTACTTTGTACTTTGTTTTTTATAAATCTCTATTAATAACCAACGGAACTCTGCCATAGTTAATATTATTTGCAGATCTATCTTATCGAGGTCAGACAGAATAGAAATAAACAATAAAATCCTTTTTTTTACTCCATTTCCTTTACATTATAATCTGTGAACAATACATGAATTTTGGTATCAATTTTTTATTTAGCGATGACATGCAGGAATTCTCTCAATTGAAAGATATACTTTAATAATGTAATTCATATAAATTCGTATTTGCTATTTAACACGTTAAACGCCATGCGAATCAACATACAGTTAACAACCGAAAGAGCCGCCCAGGCTCCGTAACCTAACATATGGACTTCAAGTCTTGCTTCCACTTTCTGCTCTATAAACCTACTTCCGGTTTATGTATTATATTGTGCTTCATGGAACACTAAAATGTTAGGCCTAACTGAGAGTAGTGGCGGATCCAGAAATTTTTGTCGGGAGGGGGGGTCATGGGCCTTGAGAGTGATTTTGATATAGGATTTACATTTTTGCAACTTTACGATTGATATGATTTGTACCTCATGTAAGGGAACCATTTTCTTAATAATTATTTTAAGCGATGTTTAAACCAATGCGAAGTTATTAAAACTCAAATACCCCACGTGTGCAAAGAAAGGTACAACATTAAGGGGTCTTAAACTTAAACCAAAAAAACTAATTTAAACCCACATAATCTATGACAGTAAAATCAAGTGTACAAGAATAATAAACCAAAGAAAAGTTATTATAATATAAATACTTCAAAAGTTAAGTAATTTAAATGCAATAACTCAATGTAAGTGTATACATTAATGAATTTATTAAACATTCCTAATATGCTCTATCTTATCGTTGGATATCCGATATCAATTTGTAAAAACATTCATTTATTTCTTATTGCTATACGGAGTGGAATTACAAGTATCAAGTGTATAGAAGCCTTTGAAATGTGTGTTTTTCGAAGGATGCTAAAGATTTCGTGGACAGAGCAAGTGACCAACAACGAGGTGCTGAGAAGAATGAGAACTGACAGAGAACTGCTAAATATTGAAAACCACAGAAAAACGAGTTATCTAGGACATATTTACAGAGGAGAAAAATATAACTTTCTACGACTCATAATAGAAGGGAAAGTAGAAGGAAAAAAGGGTCCAGGAAGAAGAAAATGCTCCTGGCTGAAGAATTTAAGAGACTAGAAAGGCATGGACATATATTCGATATTCAGAACAGCTCAAGATAGAGAAGAATTTGCTGTAGTTATAGTCACCCTTCCGTAATAAAGAAGGAACCTTAAGAAGAAATGTAAACAGCATTTTATTTAAATAATTTATTCAACAAAAAACATAATATAATTTAAGAATAGTTATTTTTATAATTAGGCATATTAGGCTACAAGTGAGTGAAATATTTTTTACTCTGTATTGAAGATTACTCGAAGATTAAATAGATTCATACCTTTCGGTAAAAGTCGTTCTTCTAAATCAGTTAAGATATTGTCTAAGAGGGGTAAATAAATAAATCTTTGGAAATATTCTTCGCAAGAGTTCGCAGGTTGGTTTTGACGACAGGTTACGACGGTACGTCAGGACACTATACGAGGCATCTTCAATGTCTAGTTATTCAGCTATTTCCTTTACTTTTTAGTAAAGTTTGCTAAAAAAAGATTCAGTATTTGATCTTTTACTTTGAAGAATGCATTTAGTGTCCTCTATGGCTTCAGTAGCCTTCTTCAAATTTAATTTTACTGACTGAAGAAGACGACTAAGTGATACAGTTGTACCTAAAACATCACTAAGACAAACTACTGTTTCATAGTTTCACAAATACCTCGGACAGCAGCCCCCAGTTCCTTTATTTGTATTCACTTACGTGTCATACAGAGCTAATGCAACAATATTCACTTTGATATTTATAATAGATAAATTATAAAGTAGCACAGTCTCAACAATTATAATACATATACAAATTACAAACAACCAATTCGTAGACAAAACTGAAGATAAGAAATACCTAATATAAAACAAAAATGTGCTGATATCGTGCGAAGAGTCATGTCATGTACATTGAATGAGCAATAATATGTGGGCGGTAATTCTATTTCGACGATAATCGAACGATTCTCTGGCACTCAAATGAATTGACAAAATTTGAAAATCGGGTAACTCTGAATTCGCGGAAGTCGGGGTAGCATTAGTCGAGGTACTGTATTCAGATTGTTGATTTTTTTAAAGAGCAATGTAAAAAGGCTTCCACATAATTCTACACTTACCTCTATAATAAATGAGTTTGAATCATTTTAACTCTTGACTTTCTGCTTAAGGGGTTGATGGGTTTTCAATAATTTTTTTAGGATTATTTGATTGATATTTAATTTTGTTTTGGGGGGGGGGGGTCATGACCGCCACTGCCTAAGAGTCCCAATACAGAGTTATGAGCCTATAATTTTTTTTTTGTTATCAAGAACGAGAAAACTAGAAATTTTAATGTAAACGTAACTTTATTATTAATAATAACATATAATAACTTGACTTTCTGCTTAAGGGGTTGATGGGTTTTAAATTATTTTTTTAGGATTATTTGATTGATATTTAATTTTGTTTATGGGGGGGGGGGGGTCATGATCGCCACTGCCTAAGAGTCCCAATACAGTTATGAGCCTATAATTTTTTTGTTATCAAGTATGAGAAAACTAGAAATTTTAATGTAAACGTAACTTTATTATTAATGAAAATAGATTCTTATTAACAAAATAAGTTTAAAACTATCTACAATATTGATGGCATTTATGAACTTTAAGGAATTATTTTAAACAATAAAACTTTACGCATTTTTTACAAGAACATCTACACTTTGGTGTCTGCAACTGCTCCTTCTTTTAACCTGCCCTGTTCCTTATTTTTCCGTAGCATGTAACACATCTACGACGGTCTTTGGATTGTACCTTCTCAAGAATGTCTTGTTCATCATTAATGACGGTTGGTTGTTTAATGGTATTTAATATGCTTTCAACTATTTGCTCTTTCAATGAGATAATAGATAATTTATCTTTGGTTATATTCTTATTTAATGTATTTTACATTTACTCTATATTTAGCACAGATGTGCCCAAAAACAATTCGAACACTAGTATTCTACACCAATTTATCCCTTTTCTTAACGGTGAAGAATAAGCTTTTAGTTGATCGGACAGATCAATGAGTGCTTTTCCATCGTTAAAATTGCAAATAACAGTAAGTTTTTCAATTCCCTCACCTCGTTGTGTAATTTTCTTTGTACTCGCTGTGTGGTTTGTACTCAGACAAAGAACATCTCGTTTGTCCTACCACTCCATTATGTTCTCTTTTATATAATAATCTCTCCTTTTTTGAGTTTCCTAGCTGTTACTTCAGTGGGATTTATTTTTTGATTTTTTTCTTAGGGTGTCCACCAAGTGCGTTTCTCGCTTTATAAGCTGTTGAGCGAGGGCAACACTTGTATAAAAATTGTCGGTAAAGAGAATTCTGCCTTGATCTAACAGTGATTCCATTGGTTAAATTACAAGTTTTATTGAACTACTTACACTTGGATCCTTATCTTTTCTACAATAAACTCTAAGATCATAGGTATAGCCTCCTTTACAACCAAGTTTATATAACTTCATCCCAAACTTTAATCTTTTATTTTTTATGTACTGTCTAAAGCTCAAGCGACTTCTAAAAGGAACTAATATTTCATCAATACAAATTTTGCGTTCTGTGATATAACCATTACTAAATTTATTTGTCAAAAGCTACAGCAAAGGAGTCAATTTTGCCAACGATCGCTAGCAATCGCGTCTTCATTGTTACTAAAACGAAGCATACACGAAAGTATTTCGAAGCGATTTCTTGATATCTGTTTTGAAATTTTGTTTGAATATAAATTACTGTTTCTACAATAATCTGATATTTTGGAGAATCTTGCTAAACCCATCCACAAAAACGATAGCAAAGAATATTTTTATTTCTTCTTCATCAGTGTTTTTCCCTCTGTAAAGTCAAGAGTTCGGCTGTATCTTAACACTGAGCTTTTGTTGTGCATACCGATTTGTTTCAGTACCAAAAAGACTGGAGATAACTAGTCCCCAATTCATGATTTCGCAGTCTTCATTATCTTCAATCTCATTTTTATCTTCTTGAGTACAGTACTGGAATATCACCGTGTCTATGGTATCTTCTAAGAATTGTGTATGAGGAGACCACATAAATGTCGAAACAACAGAGATTATATCTTTTTGGACAGGTTCAGCACTCCCATAAACATTATCGAATGACCTGAAAATGTTATTATGTTATTATAAAACTAAAAACTGAGAGCAAGGCAAAAATACTCGGGAAAGAATATTACAAAACAAAAAAGTCTTGGACAAAGTAACGTAAAATGAATCCCAGAATTACAGCTCACTGTATATATACTATTAATAAGCAAAACAATAAAGTAAAACTCACCTTTTTACTGTTTTGGGTCGTAAAACTTCCTCATCTGAGAAATTTTTAATTTTAGACTCAGGTTTATATTCATCTGAAGAATCACCTTCAAATAGCTCTCTCTCAATTTTCTTCTTCTTCTTCAGAAAGAATTTCATTCCATAACTTTTGCAAACGTGCCATTTTTTTTGTAATAATTACTCATTGTGTACTCTCACTGGCGGTAAATGTATAACTATGAATCAACATTTGCAACACTGTGAGAACCGATTTACGAGTCTCACGGCCGAAGCCATCCATGCGCTACGTGTACCAAATGGCCAAGATGGCGTTTTTTATAAAATATTACAAACATTTATTTAAAAATTTTTACAAGAGTTAATTATGATATTCTACGACTAATTAAAATAAAAACAGAAATTGGCCCTAGAAGAATTTATACTACCCTATTTGGCGGTTAACGAGTTAAATACGTCTATTAAGTTTGTAGCATTTTCGTTTCACCCCGTATATAAAAAAATAGCGAAAAAGATTCTTAATCTTTTTGCGTTTCTGAGATTGGTAATGTAAACATTTTCGAGTCTGTTTACAATAAGCATATTGCTCTTTTGATTAATCTTTATTCGGCCTATTAGATATTTACGCAGAAAATAAACAGGAATCTTTCCATTTATGTTTATACCGATTTTTGAGGATGAAGTCACTCCTCGATGAACCGGCCGCGAAAGCAGTCGATTTCATTGTTAAAGTCATGAAGAATTTTGTCATCGGAAATTCGTTAGTGTATCAGTCAATGAGAACAGCTCAGGCTCTGAACGAGGAAACATCGTTCTCAAAGAGTTTTAAAAACCGGCAAGTTTTCATTTAATTTCATAAGTTTTAATAAGAAGATTGGTGATTTGAGCTCGAAATGCTATGTGGCAGTATTTTTAAAGTGGGGTAATTACCGGTTTGTTGCTGTAGTCCGGGTCAAGGGTTCTGATAACAGCGTTTCTGAGGGCTAAATGGGCCTACATGGTTTTGAGTGAAAAATAAGCAGCCTAGTTTTGAAGAATCATATAGTTATCATCCAGGATAACCTGAGGCCCAGTTTTGTGTCTCTCATGGGTCGAATCCAGATCGTTTGAAGTTTGCGTGGGACAGTGTTTGTTGTATTTAAATCTAAGATAACAAACTTTTCTAATAATTTCCAAAGAAATAATTAGCCAGTTAAGCGTTTGGTTTTGTTAAATTTTTTTAAATAAATATTTATCTTTAATATACTAAGATTGGATTTCATTTCAGTTTAAAGGTTTATAAATAAATTTAAGTTTTATAGATCAGCTAATTGTCATTCTTTAATTTTCTTTTAAATCAAATTAACTTTTGATAATTAATTAATAATTCAGAAAAGTTGAGTACCTAGTTTCATTTCGACATCTTCCAATTGATACATGTTTTCTGTTATTTGGTAAATAACCACATTTTTTAAAGTCTGTTTTGTTAAAAAGCTCAATGTAACATTTGTTGATAAATATAGTTTTAATTCTGTTTCGTTAAAAGGTCCAATTCAATGTAAGGTTTTTTGATAAATTTAGATATTTTCATCCGTAAAATAGTTTCGAAACACAATTCAGATTCGAAGCCATTTTATCGTTGCTTCCCAAATACAGAAAAGATTAATTTTCACGTTGAGAACGCCTATGAATAACTGTTCTGATGAGCTTTATTAAAGCGAAAAACGTATCAACAGATACATAGACGATTTGTACGTGAAATGAAATCTTGACTGTCTTTTTAATTTTATTAGATATTTTCATTTGTAATAACTGTTCATGTGAAATAAAAATAAATATTGTAGCGAGATTAAATAAAACGAGCGGTTCGAATTTATATAAATATATTTATTTATAAGTTTACAGTTCGGTAGTATCTTAACAACTAAACTAAACTCATAACATCGTTACATATATATACTAAAGTTACTATGTTCGAGAACATTTTGGCGTAGTCCCACCTCTAATTCGCCTACGTGACCGGTTGTTCTCTCTCGGACTCGATACATCGCGAAGGTTCTCGAAGAGTTTTAGAGATGCAATGCAACCATTACATGGGCCATGCCGAAAGCATGTTCGTAACAATATGTAATGTTTCTCTTTAAACCAGAAGTTTCAAAATTATTTCTTTTAAAAAGATATTTACCCTTGAATTTTTTTAGGAAAGAAAAGCTTTTCTTTTTAAACAACAAGAGGATTTTTTTTAAATGGCGTCCTATTTTAAATAGTTTAGGAATTTTTCTTGTGTAGTATTTCCCAGGACATATCTATAAGTATTTTTTGATTTCTTTTTTGTAGTTAGTCCTCCAGTCTACCACAAATAAAGAAATCCTTATCCACGACTTAGCTCTCCAATCAAAACACTTGTAGCCATTCGCAAACGTTTCAATTTATTTGCTTACCCTATCTCCAAGCCCAGTGACTGGTTTAGTCCACCCTTTCAACCCCCTATTGGCAAACTAATAATTGTTACAGGTTTGTAAGCTTAAAACGTTTCAAAAAGTGCACTTCATTGTTTATATTGAACAGCTCTCGCACTAGAACATTAGTGCGCCACTAGTGCACGGTACTCTTCCTTTACTTAGATAATAAGTCTGAACATTCGGATTTACATTTAATTGAGAAGTATCTGTCATATGAGTATGATTTCAGAAGTTCATGGAACTAATAAGGAACTAAATTTTTTAGTTTAAAGAGTAGACCTTTATGCTAAACTTTATCGAAGGCATGACTCACATCAAGAAATGCTGCTAAGCAATATCGTACTTTCTCAAGTTTATAGCTGATATGTTAGACTAGTCTAGAGACTTGTTTTACTTATTCATTTCCATTCATTATGCAGCCTTCTGCATGCAAAATTGAACATAGGCTTCCCCTCATGTTTTACAGTTCTGTCGGTCTTGAGCTTCCTGCAGTCCAATTCCCAGCGATTATTTTGACGTCGCCTGTCCATCGTGTAATCTCCACGCTCTAACTTTTTGGGTCCACCGCCCGTCGTTTATTGACTCTGAAATGTGTCTGAAATTTTATTCTCCATTTTAACGGCACTTTTTGCATTTATGTACATGTTCGCTATAGCGTTGATGTATGTATCGGTACTTAGATTATCGGTAAGTATAGCGGTACTTAGACCTGCCTTCGTCAATATTTCAAACAATCTTTATTTAAGGGTAATGTGTCCTAGTCCTTCTCTAAGCCAACAAACACTATATGCTCTGGTAAATGTTTGTCTGTTCTTTTCTCTATAATTTGTTGAAACACACAAATATATTATCAACACAAGAACTGAAAGCATGGAATCAATCCTCTCTGATCTTCTATTAAATTTCTTCATATTAATATTTGATTCATTTTGTCATTCTCCCTTGAATAAAATCATGAATGAAAAGAATATCAAGGAAAACAAATGTATGATCTTTAATTAGACAATAATACGGCCCACACAGAATGGTAAAAATTGCATTTTAATCGAAAAAATAACAAATTACCTATATTTGAGGTACTTGTACTTGTAGAAGCTGGCCATATAGCACGTTTAAAATAATAATAGGTGGACCAAAACAAAACTAAATGATTATCTTCATCATTCCCTTTGCCTTATCTATCCTGAGTTTCTTTCTTCATCAATCCCCTTCGCTGGCATCTCCTGCCTAAGTGTTCCCCCCAGGTGTTCTTAAGTTTGCCTTCCTTGAATAAACTCCTGCTTAAGTCGTTACTACTGCTACTTTTGCGTTCATTTTGGCTACCGTATAGTTTTAAAGATCTGTATACGACCCTTTTTCTTGTCACTATTTATATCATCTTCTCCTTTGTTTAATTTTTCTTTGACTTCGTTTGACCACCACCAAGTCTGTTTATTCTCAACTGCTTCCTGACGTTTTCCCAAGAATTTCAATAGCAGTATCTTTAATGATTCTGGACACCTTCTTCTTAATTGTATCAGGACTTCCTTTTATGTTCCATCATATTTTTTCTACTATCGGATTCCTTCTTCTCATTCATTGAGCCCTTGTCAGGGCGTAATTATACTCTAAATATTATTGGCTTGCTTCTTACATTTTCTGCGATCCTGTGCCATATGGACGGCTTCATGTAGGGATTTTTCCACCTGAGTTTTTATATGGTCTGCCTATCGTGTTGGAGATCTTAATCTTGATCTTCGGCCTTCTACCTTTTGTTCTACTACCATTAAGTTCCATGGTATCCGTCCTTCTAGCTAAGTGACTTAAAAAAAGTAAATTAGATATGCTCATTTTACTTTTTTTAATAGCCTATCTTTTATATGAAGCTCTTCCAGAATTGTCAGGCTGATTCTATGTTCTGTCCAGGACAAGCGTAGAATTCTTCTATAGACCCACATTTCGAAGGCTTTGATCTTATTCCTGTCAATTTTTCAATGTTTTAGCTGCGTATGTAGCAATGGAAAAAATAAGGCATTAACCAACCTGAGCTTAGTTTTTCCTTGTTATTGTTCGGTCTTTCCATATTTTAATCAGTTTAGCTGTTGCGGTTCGGGCTAGGTGCTAGTCTACTTGATTTTTGAGGTTATCAGGGAGCCCAAGTATACAAATCTGTCTAATATATATAACGAGTTTATTACAGCTGCCGCCGTTTCTCGCAACCCCTAGCTTCCAACGCTTGCGATCGTTTCAGTCATCTACTTGTAGACCCCTATCTTCCATTGCACCTTTTACTTCTTGTCTCCACGATCTACTTGGTCTTCCCTTTTCCCTGCGGTTGGTGGGGATCCACTGTAATATTCTCTTTGGCCATCGTTGATCATTCATCCTTTCTACATGGCCATACCATTTCAGCCTTTTGCATTCTATAGTTTCCAGGACATCAATGTCTATGCCCATACGCTCTCTGATTTCAGTATTCCTTACTCTATCTACCACTTCTGTCTTAATCTGTCTACCACTTCGAAATTCGCCACATGGTGTATGTACGGTAGATTACTATTTGCTCTGTCTACGATCTTAGATATTGCTTGATGTTGATCTGAAGTCCGAACTCTTCGTTAAGCCGGCTTAGCCGTTCAGTGATAGTAATCATTTCGACTTTTGGATTAGCTTAAACTGAAATCTGATGAATTGTTGGCAGGTTGAAAATTCGTAGAACACCGGTCAAAATTGGTAACCTATAGAAACGAGAAATGCAAAAATAAAACAGAAATAATTGTAATATTAAGAAATGAGGTCTCTCCATGAACAGAAGTGGTGTTACATCTTGCTGAAAACGCAAAATGAAAATATTTTACATTTTAGGTGTATTTATATTGGCAAAAAAGTATCTGACCAGAACTAACAACATTTGAAATTGCATTTACAAAGGTTGAGTCCCAAATCAGAATGATCATAAGTAAAGGTGAAAGGTCAAAGGTAACAGTGGTCTTTTACGGGTAATAAAGTGGTCTCATCAAGAAGGAATGATTAAGAATAGTTCTAAATATACAGGGCTAACGGAATTTTTTATTAATGCAGAAATTTTGCAAACCCTTTTATGAAAATAATATCGTGAGAAAGTACCGCAGAGAAATAAGTGACTATACGGGATGTCTCACGAAATTAGCAAAATAAAGAGAAAATAAATAAACTGAAACGTGGAGCCTTTTTTGACACGTTACAAAGGGAGTAAAATCAATTATATCTATAACATGTGACAAAAATATGTTATTATTTTGTATGTTCAATGTTTGAGGCATTTTAATGCCACATGGTATATAAAGACAATGCCAATTCCTATTTATGTTCACTCGTTTTCTTTCCAAAATAGCAAAACCGTAATTCATTTCCCTGTCCGTAATTCTCCCGCGATTATCCCAAATTTGTAATAAATAATAAACCTACGTCTGTTTGGTTGGGTTACAGTTATTCGGAATCTAATTGTTTTCGAACAGTTAGTTAATAGTCGTCGGAGGTAAACATGCCAGAGGTTCATTAATTTCAAAAGATTTAAACTTGCTCATTTGTTGTCGGACTACTGTAAACAATTTGTAGAGAATTAATTATTTAGAGACACGATAATCAGCCATTAGGTACCAAAATGGGTTACGTTCACGATAAATTAATCAGCGAATCGTAAAAACAACCAACATTTACGGTATATGCAAGTGGAGTATTTAATCGTTTGGTAATTATGGACAATCTGGAGGTAAATCGAATGAATGTGACGTAATCAGACAAAAACTATTTATAATTTAACAATTTTATATGACAGAAAAAGATATTCTCATATCAGAGTGAATTTGCCTCCGTTATGGTATCGTACAACAGATTTTTATAATCTTATGATGAACAGTGTTGATATTGATTGGACTGTATTTTTATGGATGCTGTTTGGATGAAAAAATCACTATAGAACTAAGTGATAACTATATTAAGTGAAAAATTAATTTTAAATACACAAAATGAACTTTGTCTATCACTTATGTTATTTGAATGTCAATGTTTGTTATCGCTCGCTCGGTTGCCAGTTGCCAGCCTTCTTCAGGGACACAATAACTACCAGGATTTAACAGGAAATCGGAAGCGGACATATCTTGCTAACTTCTTTAAGTGCCGTCTCCCGATAGGAGGTTGGATATCATCATCACCATCTTTACTCTATCTACTACTATCTACTTTACTCTATTTGAAGAGTTCTATAACCTTCTTAAACCAGTCCCTTAAATTCTTCAACCATGGCACTCTCCTTATTCCTATACTCCTTCCTCCTCTCATCTTCCCTGTATTATCAGCCTTAGCAGTTCATATCGCTGTCCCCTCATTATGTGTCCCATATATTGTAACTTTCTTCAAATGTGTTGACAAACGCTTTGGACATAATTGAAATCTGGATAATCTGGTTTATTGATAAACGAAACACTGAAGATGTTATAGATGACCACAACGTCATCATAACTGCTTCCTTAGAGAATTAACAAGCTACGATCAAAACATCAGATGATACTCTATTCTCAGACCTAAAATACAACTAATAGGCAACTAAATCTAGGTTAATTCTAGAACATTAAATATAGTCCCAATTACTAACATCAGTCCACCCAAAAAAATTAAACACAGTAAAGGCATTAAACAATTACAATTTTTTTTTAGAAAATATCCAAGAAAAGAAGAAGAAGAGCAACTCGCCGAAAGTCCAGATATTGTCTGCTCCTCTATATAGCTTGGAACAAGGTTGGGCAAATGGACACACACAAAACATATAAAGATACACAAATAGAGTATGAAGTGAGTAAAGCACTTAATACTACCTAGAATAGCAAGTGGCCTTTTTGTAATGAAGAAATGAAGATATTTGTAAGATTTGCCTCTTTTCCGAGGAAATGTCAAAGGTAAAGACGACGACAGCCGCCTGATTTCGAATTTAAAAAATATCGCAGGGCGAGAGATAATAAAGTGCTCGGGGGTTGGAGAGGACTGCTTCTGTAGCAAGAGATCTTGGGAATACACTTTTAGGTCGTGTGTTGTGCAGGATTTTCTTCACTCGTGTGAAGTATGTATGTGTATTTATTATAGCTCTTTATACATATTGAGCTATCGAGCTATCAGTTATCGTATTTTTTCCTTAAGACTGAAAGGATCTCCCTCTATTATTCACTTGGTTCAAGTACATAATATGTGCCTATATCAACTGATGATGATGATACAACTAAATATTTCTCCAACGAGCTGGAATCGCATTTCCAAAATATCCAAAATAAAGAAATTGCTTCACTATGGGCGATTTGAACTCAAAAATTGGTGGTACTAAGGCTGACTAACATATACAAAATAATATGGAAAGATATGGAATATGTGAGCGTAATCCAAGGAGAAATCGTCTTATCTAGTTCCACGTTAATAGTGATCTGACAATATTGAACTCTATGTATAAACACCATTCCAGAAGATTGTACACTTGGATCTCAGCTAAAGGACGATCCAAAATAAAATCGATTATATGATAATTAAACATCCTTAACTGAAGGCCAAAATCGTCACATACAGGCAGTTATCGTAAAGGCATCGGCGCGCTCGCTTATCGAAACTGCACGTATGTGACATCTCATCTGCAGTTCAATAACTTACTGACATAGTTAGCCAAGTCCGATTTTTTGAAGAAGAGATGGCGAACAAAAGTGTAAATAATCCCTAATTTTTACGTATATTCATTGATATTTACGCTTGAAGTAAAATTAAAGTTGTATATTAAGTTGCCAAAAACCTTAAGGTTGCACTTAGTTTTTCTTCCACAGTAATTGCACTTCTCATTTTAGTGTTTTGTTTTTTAATTAAAGGTGTCACAAGTTTAAGTAATATTTTAAACATGTTTCATCCATTCTTAAATAGTTTTTATAATCGGTCGTACAGGAAAGCTTTAATTCTGCCATAAGTGAGATGTGGCATAACCTATTCCTATTTATCAGCCAGTCTTTAACCCAGTACGCTCTTTTCTTTTTCTTTTGTGTTTCAAGCACAATTATTAAAGCACACGCCCTTTTTCGGGAGAGAGAGACATGTTTTCTATTCGATAACTGCACTGTGTATGACTCTGAGATAGCGCG
>NW_027312643.1:0-27384 GCF_040954645.1 Diabrotica undecimpunctata | reverse complement strand
ACGCGCTATCTCAGAGTAAGCAAGCCTGAAAAATAAAATAAATTAAGCAGAATAGACACATTTTGAAGATTGTGGTTTGTGTAAAGTTTTTATATATTAACTGTTATACACTACTCAACAATTGAAGTGGATAATTTTAAAATTCTAAAATTAACATATAAAACTATTTTTAAAATAATTGCCTGTACTATACTCATATGCTATCTTTATTGACAATATTTTTTGCATGTGGTTTTTTTCTCCCTATTCTTATCGGCCCTTATCTCGTACAAAGAGAGACATGTTGTTCCAAACATGAATATATCATTCGTATAAAAGTGCTTGTATTGGCTTTACCAGTTGTCAATAAGTCAAGAAATCTATTTATCACAAAAACATTATGCCGCAAAGACGTTTAGAACTAGTGCAGCTCGAGCAATTAGTTCGTTGGATCCAACAAGGCATAACTCAACAAGAGGTTGCTATGAGGCTAAATCTGTCGCAAAGTGTGATACGTCGTGCATGAAATCGGTATGTAGCAACTGATCTGCAACATACAGGCATGGAGGAGGAAGAGAACGATCTACAACTCGTCGGCAAGACGGTTTTGTAGTTCTGACGGCAAGAAGAAACCCAACACTTACGGCTTCCAGAATTAACAGTATCTTCAGGCATGCTACTGGACGAGCGATTTCCAGTCAAACTCTTAGAAGACGGTTAGATGTATCCAATGTAAGGCTAGACGGCACGCTACCCCATCCACGACTAACTAGGGAGCAGCGTGCATGCAGATATCGCTGGGCGATGGAACAGTATCATTGTAATTTCGAAAATTGGATGAATTGTCTCTTTACTGATGAGTCCAGATTTCGTTTGTATACGAATGATAGCGGAATATTGGTGTGGAGTGAAAGAGGACAGCGTTATAATGAAAATCTGATAGTCCCAACCACTCTTTTTTGGGGGTGGATCCGTTTGCGTGTGGAGTCATAGTACCAACAGTTGTTCCATTTTTCGGTGCAATAGGCGAACAATTTGTTCTGATTGATGATAATGCTCGCCCTCACCGTGCGAGAATTGTCAACGATGTATAGAAGCTCATGGCATTACAAGAATGGAGTGGCCACCGTGTTCACCTGATATGAATTGCATTGACATGTTTGGACGAAATGTCTAGGCAACAAAATAGGCTCCTCCAACCGCCCAAAACCTTAGATCAATTGGCCAATACATTACGCGCGATTTGGGAACGTATACCGCAGCAGTTCATTAATTAATTTAATAAGAGGTCTTCCAAATAGAGTTAGAGCACTAAGCAGACACAGAGGTGGACCCACACACTATTAATTTTCTTTTCGGGATATTAGAAATTGAGCAGGAATAGAAATTTTAGGTTGTTAATTTTACAATTTTTTGTTATTTTTCTATTTTTTTTTCTTTAAAGAATTTCTTGCTTTCGGTTCATCTGTATGAAAATACGAAGTAAAAATAAATCTTTATTTATATCACTCCATTTTTCTATTTGACCTTATGAACAAAAAATAAAATACACATTTTCATAATATCCACTTCAATTGTTGAGAAGTGTATATTTATATAATATTGTAATGTAGGCACTGGCGACGTTGTTAGCTGAAGAATAGTTACATTTGGCATCCTACAACGTGTAGTGGTCAAAGTATGCCCACTTCCTATTGGTTAATTGTTTTTCTTACTTTGTTAGTTTTATTTTATTTTCATTCTTTACAACTATAGTTTTTATAACAACATTCGTTTTTAGAGGAAGAGTGTTTGGGAATGTTGTTTAGTTTTTACTTAAATTTTTATTTTACCGTTTAAAATTTTTTAACTATATAAAAGGTCATTTAATAAAATAATTTCATTTTTAATATCTTTAAATTGTAGTGCATAACACAAAAGCACTCTCTAGATTACAGATGCAGCCACTATACGATACGGCACTAAGTAACTATGCTATGCAGTCTAGAGATTTATGCGTGAAATAATATTTTTTCCCAAAACTCAACACTTCACTGAAAGCAATTAACACGTAAGGTACTTAAGTTTATTATGTTTATTAGTTTATCCAGATTATCCAGAGTTCTTTGCTACAACGAGACAGAAAAGTATATATATATATATATTCGGGAAGTGACTGCAATTATTGTCTTTACTTCTAATAATCTTGGATTGCTAATTATCTTACTTATATCTACAATGATTTAAATTTTTAATATTTTTATGAACCAGCTAATTTAATGTTCCTTTCCATAACACACCGGAATGCATAAGAAGAAGAAGAAATCCTTTTTAACGATCAAGCAGCAGCGACATTTTCTGTGTAATCGTGTTTGTAACATATATAAAAAACCTTCAAAACAAACGTTGTTATTTGCATTTTAACTGTATAGTAATTATAGGCAATACACTAATATGCAGTTTATTAAAATGATATACACTTTCAATTCTTAATTTTTTTTAATGGAATTATAGGTCTTAAGATTCTAGTTCTTATTTCTATGTGGTAATAATAAAAACGATACTTACCCAACATAAAAATCTGTGAAAAAGGATAAACCTTTTTAAACTTAGTTGTACACATCGTGTCATAAAAATTCACTCGAATAGGTGTATAGAAAGTGTTCTCAATATAGTTCCAAATAGATTGGAGATTGTTAATAGAACCACGTACGAGGAAATGCATATTCCATAAGTCATTTTTATAAATTTTAGAAACTCCTCCGTATTTTCAGATGTTTTTATACCTAAAAAGTTTTTAATCTGGAAAATAAAAGGTTTAAAGTATGCTTATCTAATGAATATCAGATATATGGTGAGTTCAGCGTGTAGTTCGTTCAGAATATATGTCAGGCCAGCTTCCCCGCCTTCAAATAACTGAACACTTGGACTAAGGAAGACAATCCTTATGGAAAAAATACCGGACGAATCGGACGGTTTAGTTTTTTCCAGACGAATCTTAATAGAAAAAGATCAAGGCTAGTTAAATGTTTCTTAGAGCAGATGGGGTATGTTGCTGAATGTGGGAGCCCATAATGATGGAGTAGTTCTAATGCATTTACCAAACGTTCTGATTGCTATGTTAAGCTAAAGGTCGCGGCATATTGTCATGCACGTATAGTTTCCGGCACGTAGCGTTTCGAGTCAGCAATCGGACTGCACGTTCACATTTCTATACATAGAACGTTTCAGTTTGGTTCGGTAAAGATATGATCTCGCTTTTCTCAACAAAAATTATCTGCAATTGCTCTTCTACTTAACGATGAAGAAAGAAAAACTGTAGTAAAAAGAAGGTTTGAAGTACATCCAATGCTAAGAGAAAGGAAAAAAGAAGGTGAATACTGGACTTTATACAAAGAAATAATTGATAACGATGAAAAATATTATGGACATTTTAGAATGAATAGGATTAAGTTTGAATATATTTTAAATTTAATTACACCTTTAGTCAAAAAACAAAATACTACATTTAACGAAGCCATACATATCAAACCAAAGAGTATTTTTTAAAAAGAAGGTATCACTTCGTGTAAAAGTCCTAATTGTTTATCACTTTCGTGTTTAATTATCACAAAGTTATTAAAACATGAAAACACAATGCATAAATGACAAAATAGCCTCGAAAATTATTTTTTCAAATACTCTGTATCAAAATCAAACAAATACCTAAATAAACAACGAGCGGAAAACGACGGACATCTAATTCACATTATCCGTACCAACCGTTTACGACTCGTTACGTAGCCGTCAGCATCAGTAAAATATTGTTTTCGAATATACTGAACGGAAACGTTAGGGTGTCTGAAACGCTACATTCCTGACAGTGTGAATTGTTCATATTTAAAACCATTTAAATTATATTATTCGGAAACTAAACACTACGTGCTGGAAACGCAACGTGCATGATAATATGCCACGACCTTTAGTGTCAACTTTTTTTTTGGTATGTGCGCTGTATCGATACCGCTACACAATACTCGTTCAATGAAGAATACACCAGACTAATTACATGGAGTGTAATCTGTAATGTATCAGCCACATACCCAAGGGAAACAACCCCCCCCCCCCCCAAATGCAATCGTTAATCAGTTAGCCCGGTATGTAAGAAGCAACATAGCAAGAAAATAAAATAAACAAAATAAGGGGTAGTTAGCCTAGAAAAGAATAATTAGAATTAAATTGAAAAAAAAAAGGGAGACGAGAAGAGATTTTACTAAGGGAGTTAAAAGGCGGACAACCTACTATTAATTGGTTTCCCCAATGGTTACTATATATTGTTCGTTACCTTAGCGTACTTGGGCCCTAGCTAACGAATACGCCTGTAGTCCAAACTGGAACTCAGGAACAGTCTGAATGAACGCTGGAATGCACTGTACGTTATGGCGGTACTAAGAGAGACGAAAATTCGCTACTATCTCTCTATCTTCCGTCGGACACGATATCGCGCTAATTGAGCTGAACACACCGTAGGTCGCCCCTGCGCTAACTGACTGCTCGGTCGCCCGAACAGTACTCTCTGGCTCGGCTGCCAGAACTCTACTGCCCGTTGACCCAACCTCTTTTTTTTTATGTACCGCCAACGCGTACCCTAAATTACTTCGTCACAGTCCGAAGTGAAGCTTTGCTTCTTACCGTTTTCCCCTAGAATTTCTGCTGATTGCGCCGTCTGCTCCATGTGTTAAAAATGGATCATGCTATGTGAAACCTCCTAACTCAGCTCAATTCTTATCGCTGTTTAACAAATCGTATTTTGTATTATTTTCCAACGAAGGTCTAAAGTGTCGTAATTTTTAAACATTCGGAGCTTGTGTCAAACTAGGTCAAATTGTTATTCTTTGTTTAATTTGAAATGTATACGTTAAAGCTGTATCGAATTTATTCTTTATTTAATTTGGAGTATATAATGATATTTTTTAATTAATTCTAATTATTCTTTTCTAGGCTAACTACCCCTTATTTTGTTTCTTTTATTTTCTTGCTATGTTGACTTGTTACATACCGGGCTAACTGATTAACGATTGTATTTGGGGGGTGGGGTTGTTTCCCTTGGGTATGTGGCTGATACATTACAAATCTAGCTCGCGTCCGTAGAAGAAATCTACACGTGCACCCTTGGTAATGCTAAATGAGCTATAGTGATAAATAGCTGCGATTTCCGAAGACGTTATAGTCTGCTGCACATGGAAACACGAAGAAGGCAATGATATTACCAATATAAACACCTAGTATAATCTGCCCAAACGACGCCTGTACACTTGAAAAACCTGAATTAATATAGGCTAAATTTAAATGTTTTTAATATATGTTATAGGTTTTTAGATATGGCATACAATTCTGTGGAATTTTGCGTATACCGCTTCCTCTTCAAAAGTATCTCATGATTTGATAGTGTCTTTTATACCTACTTTTAATCTCTTCAAAACATTCTAGAATTGTAGGTAATACATAGAGTATTAGATTAAGAATAAGTGGATTTGTATTCAATTCGGGAATTTTATGATCCAAGGGTGAGGATAGTCTATATTATTGGAAATAACATATAAATATATATATAAATATATATATATATATATATATATATATATATATATATATATATATATAATTATATATATATAATATATATATGTTCGGAAAGATTTCCGCGGTTAGTACAATTAAACTTAGAGCTAAGATTAATATTATTATAAAAATTAATATTAAACTCACCAGTCTTCCGGGTTGAACCGCGTCGATATCCATTTTGCCGAGCTTTCGACATCCTCTCTGATGTCTTCTTCAGGGCTTCCGAGGTCTCAGTCTCCCGAGCCCCCAGACACTACTACACTCACTAGTCACTTCTAGTTCACTCACTAGTTCACTACTACGACTGGGACCAGGGGACGGTCATTTATATACCGTCGATGGTGACGTGGCCTAGGTGGGTGTTAGGGTGGGGATTGGCGCGAGAGTTGGCGCGAACATTTCCGACAGTGGGATTTTGATTCGAAGATGGAGGGGGCGATATTTTGTTTATGAGAGGTCTCCATGTAGAAGGTAACCGTATGGCGTCATCTCTTTTATTAAGGCAATTTGGTCTTTTTTTCCATTTCTATGGCTTCTCGGATAATTCTTGGTTTATAAAAGCGGATGGGGGCTATGGTTCTGGAGTTTTCGAAATCAATTTTGTGACCTGTATGAAGATGGTGTTGACCGAGAGCTGAAATTGAATCGGAATTGCGAACAGAAATGGAATGTTCATAAATCCTATTTTGAATTCTACGATTTGTTTGGCCTATATAGGATCGGGGACAGTCTGCACAAGGAATTTCATAAACTCCGTGCTGTTCGTTTGGAATATTGTCTTTGATTGATCGAACAAGAGATGAACGTTTTTTGTTGGGGGGGGTAAATATTGTTTTTATTCCTCTTGGTTTAAGAATTTTGTCGATTTTGTCAGTGACAGTGACACTTTGATGTAAGGAAGAAACGCTTTCGTATGATAAGAGTCTGAGTCTTTGGATTGAGATTGAGTGGGAGATTGATGTCTGTGGATGCTCCTATTGATGTGATTTTCGCGGTAGCCATTTTGGATGAGGGCTTGTTTTAAACAAGAAAGCTCAGCGGATCTACTTGCATCATCGGAAAGGCGTATTGATCTGGATACAAGAGTATTAATGACTGAATTAATTTGTGAAGGTGCGTGGTGAGAGTTGGCATGCAAGTAACGATTGGTATGTGTGGGTTTTCGATAGACAGAGTAATGAAAACCTTGGGATTGGTGTTTCTTTATGAAAACATCGAGAAACGGTAGGGATGAATCAGTTTCTACCTCCATCGTGGGGCTCCCCTCTATCTCCAGTGATTGCCAATATCTTTATGGAAGACTTCGAGACCCGAGCACTATCCACATCAATGCTCAAACCCACATGTTGGCTACGATATGTTGACGATACATTCGTCATTTGGCCCCATGGCAGGGATGCTTTGGTGTCTTTCCAAACCCATCTGAATGGTATACATCCTAGTATCCAGTTCACGATGGAGGTAGAAACTGATTCATCCCTACCGTTTCTCGATGTTTTCATAAAGAAACACCAATCCCAAGGTTTTCATTACTCTGTCTATCGAAAACCCACACATACCAATCGTTACTTGCATGCCAACTCTCACCACGCACCTTCACAAATTAATTCAGTCATTAATACTCTTGTATCCAGATCAATACGCCTTTCCGATGATGCAAGTAGATCCGCTGAGCTTTCTTGTTTAAAACAAGCCCTCATCCAAAATGGCTACCGCGAAAATCACATCAATAGGAGCATCCACAGACATCAATCTCCCACTCAATCTCAATCCAAAGACTCAGACTCTTATCATACGAAAGCGTTTCTTCCTTACATCAAAGGTGTCACTGACAAAATCGACAAAATTCTTAAACCAAGAGGAATAAAAACAATATTTACCCCCCAACAAAAACGTTCATCTCTTGTTCGATCAATCAAAGACAATATTCCAAACGAACAGCACGGAGTTTATGAAATTCCTTGTGCAGACTGTCCCCGATCCTATATAGGCCAAACAAATCGTAGAATTCAAAATAGGATTTATGAACATTCCATTTCTGTTCGCAATTCCGATTCAATTTCAGCTCTCGGTCAACACCATCTTCATACAGGTCACAAAATTGATTTCGAAAACTCCAGAACCATAGCCCCCATCCGCTTTTATAAAACCAAGAATTATCCGAGAAGCCATAGAAATGGAAAAAAGACCAAATTGCCTTAATAAAAGAGATGACGCCATACGGTTACCTTCTACATGGAGACCTCTCATAAACAAAATATCGCCCCTCCATCTTCGAATCAAAAAAAATCCCACTGTCGGAAATGTTTCGCGCCAACTCTCGCGCCAATCCCCACCCTAACACCCACCTAGGCCACGTCACCATCGACGGTATAAATGAACCGTCCCCTGGTCCCAGTCGTAGTAGTGAACTAGTGAGTGAAACTAGAAGTGACTAGTGAGGGTAGTAGTGTCTGGGGGCTCGGGAGACTGAGACCTCGGAAGCCCTGAAGAAGACATCAGAGAGGATGTCGAAAGCTCGGCAAAATGGATATCGACGCGGTTCAACCCGGAAGACTGGTGAGTTTAATATTAATTTTTATAATAATATTAATCTTAGCTCTAAGTTTATATATATAATATATATATATATATATATATATATATATATATATATATATATAATGGCTATACACCCCAGGGTGGGGTTAAAACCGCGAATGCTTTCTAGATCCTATTTCTTGAGTGGATCAGTCTCTTTTGTTTATCTTATCTTCTTGACAATATCTCTCCATTTTTTCCTGTCTCTAGTTCTTCTCTCCATTCTCTGACTCCTGCCGTTTGGAGGTCTTCTTCAACTTCTTGCAGCCACTTTGATCTCGGTCTGTCCTTTCTCTTTCTTCCTCCTGGATTCCATTCTATCATTGCGTATGTCACTGCCTCATCGCCTGCTCGCCAAATGTGTCCTAACCATCTAACTCTGCATTGCTTTATTTTAGTTACGATGTCTTCCTTAAGTTCTTCCTTAATCTCTGCATTTGTTCTGCTTCTATATTCATTTTGCTCTGTTCTGATTGGTCCTAGTATGGTTCTCATATTCTGTCTCTCTGCTATTCCTAAGTCTTCTTCATCTTTTTTAACCATCGTCATTGTTTCTCCTGCATATAATAATATTGGCCTAATTATGGTGTTATAATCCTCTTCAGAAGTATCTCATGATTTGATAGTGTCTTTTATACCTACTTTTAATCTCTTCAAAACATTCTAGAATTGTAGGTAATACATAAAGTATTAGATTAAGAATAAGTGGATTTGTATTAAATTTGGGAATTTTATGATCCAAGGGTGAGGATAGTCTATATTATTGGAAATAACATTTGGAAAATTAAAACCTGTGATTCTTTCCCTAAATGATGTTGACAAATTGTCAGAAAAGGTGTAAGAATAATCAGAGTATATGTAATAACCATGTCACTTTAGAACTAAGATAGAGAATGATCAAGTGCAATGTTTGTCCAAGACTGTTATATAGAGTAGAAGCATAGATCCTTTAAAGTACTAACGATGATTGGAATTGAAGCATTAGAAATACAACTGTCAATAAGAATAGACAGTTATTAAAGACTGTTAAATGTAGGAAAATATCTTATTTCATTTTTTATTTTAAAACATTGTTTTTTAATTGTTTATGGAGCGTTTGAGTTTGAATTAAGGTATTCGTTGATTTAAAAAATATATTTTGAGCCCTAGAAATCGTGATTTTTTTATTTTTTATTTATTTTTTTTTTTTTCAGTTTTAAATTGTTTTTAAACTCGAGAACGAACAACTTTATTCGAAATAGTCCAAAAAAAAACGGGTGTGGCAGTCCAGTGGGACTGCCGGTGGAAGTTACACTTCTATACACGCATTCGCCGTTACAAATTTATTTGGGAGTCAATCTGCACAATCATACATATGTAATTTTATAGGTAAGACATAGCAGAAAGAGAAACAGAATTAATAACAACTTACTAACAATGAAGGATTGAATCAATATTTTGATGAAAATGTATATTTTTTATTTTCATATATGTATGAAAGGAGTTGAATGCAAAATTTTTTACACATACTCTGCAGTAAAATTCATTGTTTATTTTGTTATAATAATAATAATACAATACAAATTAAACTGCAATATTCATAAGTATTTAAAAATGACCATAATATACATAAAAAAATACACTACAATACAGTGCAACATAATTCCATATATAATAATACAATACAAATTAAATGCAATATCCATAAGTATTTGAAAATGACAATAATGTAATAACATTAATAAAAAAGTCCTCCCCGACTGGGAATCGAACCCCGGTCTCCCGCGTGACGGGCGGGGATACTGACTACTACACTACCGAGGACATAACACAAATGTAATTCAAATTGACAGTTCTGGATCATACAGTGATTTATTGAGATTATTATTTTGAAATACAAAAGAATAATATAATTATGAACATTTAATAAATAATACAAAAACATATCACATAAACAATAATATTAATAAATATTTTATTATATGTATAATATTATATGTATATATATATATATATATATATATATGTATCTTTATATAATATGTATAATATTAAATTATATATACAAAAGGAACATTTTTATATTCGAGAGAGGAAGAGAGAGAAAATATATCTTCTGTCTCTCTCTTACTCATTATCTTACATATATAATGGTTTCACAGATTCACTCCCATACAAATTTCCAACGTGGAGTGCGCGTATAGAAGTATAACTTCAAAATATAAAAAAAATTTTGTTTAAATTTTTTTTGTTTAAATTGTTTAAATAAATTAGAACCACTGTTCTTATGAGTGGTTTCTTGAACCTTATTCTGGGGTGTCTCTCATGGGAATACGAACGAACCCGAGCTTTTCGCCTTATCTATATGATCTTTACAGTAAAAGTAAAATTTCAAATAAATTCATGGACGTGTATGAAGCAAAATTTGACATCCAATTTTGCTGTTATTTTGTTCACGACTTTATTTAAAAAAGAATTGATTTAAAAACCTAGTTTTTAAGAAATGTAAATGAGTGGTGTAAAACATATAAGGTTATTAATCGTATAATAAAAGACAGATTTCTTAATATTGTTCTGAAGCTATTTTCTTATGGCATTTTAAAGTAATTACTATTTAAATTGGAATAAGCCACAATTAAAGGTTAAAGTAAGTTTATTGACGTTTCAATTTCCAATTCGGAAATCGTTCACAAAATACTTTTAGGTATTTTGAGAACGAAGACCAGAAGTTCCATGGAAGGACGGAAGATTTTATTTCTATCATTTAGTGGTGTCTTACTTTTAAGTATGAATACTAATACTTGAATTTGATACTTATATGGAAAATACATATATTAAGATTCAACTAAAGATAATAAAATTATAGTTGATAGAAGATCTCATATTTAATTGATTAAAAGATGAGTGAACCACCAGATGATGAAAATATTCGACCGAAAAAAAAAAATTTGCCTCAATACTAAAACAGTACGAAAATTTGGGCAGTCTTATTTAAATAAAGCTAAATGAAATTTCTGTTCTGCTTCGTTAACAGCTTAAATAGCTGTAATTAGAAAATAGGCATAAACTTTAATACCTCTAAACTTCTAAGTTTTTATACTAAAGACATTTAAAATGCAAATTTTACAAACGTCTTTATCTAAACCAACCACGAGTCAGTAATCATATTTTCAATAATCCATCGATAAATTGAATTTTCAATTCAATAGATTCATAAAAACACTGTGCCGCTACAGAGCAATTCATTGTAAAAGTGATCAAAAATATGTCTGGTTTAATATAATATTCTTTATAAATAATTATAAAAGAATAAGTGTTAGAGTGTTTCTATATGAGTTTTTCTTTTTTACTAATATATAGTCACAAAAGATGCAGCGTGTAATTTTGTTCTCCAGAATAGATAACTTTAAGTGTAAAAGTTGGCCACGTGGCATTAATAGTTATATGTACACTAAATGACGCAGTTGTATCTATGACAAATTCACTTAGGTGTTTTAAAATGCTTAATTAGTTGAAAGTCGCAACCATTGGTAGATAAGATAATGAATAATTACCTATTCGATCACGTTATTTCGAAGGCCTTATACAGATTGGGACCCCTTTATTGTTTTTACTCGAATAAAAGTCTCAAATTATAACACTTTTTAGATTCGGTAAATAGATTGTACTGAAGAATACAAAATTTGTCTTTTTAAAATTTCGTTTGCTATAATTTATGGAAACGTCCTGAAATGCCCATAACTATACTATTTACAACTAAGCTTACAAATGCTTAACCGACAAGACAAAATTTAAAACAAGTAAACTTGACATGCTCCATAATAAATACAAAAATAGGAGGTAGAAGAAGTATCGACAGTTGAAAAATACTAAAAAGCATGAGAAAAGAAAATACCAAAAAATAATATCGACAATAACAGCTTGAACTTGAAAATAGTAGTTAATTTCTTAATCATTTAAGAAAGTTAAAACTCCAGGTCCAGGAAATAGCAGAAGATAAAAACTCATAAACTAGTTAAAAACTTTATTTGAAAATTTTCATCAATAAAAGGTCCCAAAAATGAAAACCATTCAAATATCAACAGTATCAAAAAAGGGATGGAGGCAGCTGTAATAACTACCGTAGAATTGCTGTATAACATACGCTCAGTATAATACATGGCAAGCTATTAACAAACAGAATCGAAAGGGACTTTCTAAAGTCAAGTCATTCTATAGTACATACTATATACAGTGTTTTGCGGATTATAATTCAGTGGGATAAACCTAAGAATATGAAGGCCTAGAATAAATGACTCGCAAACTAGTCGAAGTATACAAAAAAGGGGACCGGAGGTAAATATAAACAAAATTCTATATGAATGTTAGGGAAATAAGTTCACCATTTGAAAACTGTATACATGAATTTAGAAGGAAAAAGGGAAAATCTAATACTTAATGATGGAGAACGCATACAATATAACCAATAAAAGACAGAAATAACTCTGAGATAGCGCGTCGGGGTTCTGTGAAAAGAAGGATATACCAGGTCATTATACAAAGCATTATACAACAATACTAGGAATCACCTTTTATTTCGACATGCATCTACAGTTCACCTTTGAAAACACTATATTTTTCACTCTTTTCGTAGAGAAAACATGTTAAAATGAAAGTAAAAGTTCGCATTTCATTTCAATTTTAATTCCAGCATTGTTCTACACGTGTTTCGAGTTATATTAAAATAGCATAAATTCAAACTAAAATGAAATGCAGTATTCGACCGTTATAATAAAAAAAAAAACGTTATAATAAAAAGTAAATAGTGAAAAATATAGTGTTTTCAAAGGTGAACTGTAGATGCATTTCGGAATAAAAGGTTATTCCTAGCGTCTTTTAACAGCCTCCAGTAAGAGGCTTTGAATTTGGATATATATAGGTACTTACTTTTCCATTGAAAAGTAATCTGCATCTATGGAACTTCTAATACTAGGTGTAATTACTACTGTACAGTACTGTCCGTGTATGTTAGTCTCATTTTTAACAGAATTTATACTTAGGCACTGATCAAAATTTCCTGTTAAGTGAATATTTCCTGCTAATATCCACTTGGTATTTTGCTGAAGCATCTACCACTGAAAGTATAAATAAAAATATAAAACGTTTGATGTGCGTTATATTAGAAGGAACAAGGTATTAGTATACTTAGTTATATTTTAAATTAAAGTTAATATGTTGATTATCTTATTTTATTTATTATTTTATTTCGTATTTTATATTCTTCTGTGAGTTGGAAAATAAATAAAACAAAAGGAAGTAAAAAGTAAAAAAAAATTATTATAATTACTTCAATTATTGTTAGATCACAATGTGCTATCTGGTGAAATAGTGAAATAAAATAAACATCTATACTCCAGGTAAATAAGCAAAATTTAAACGTCTTGAGGACATTTTATTTAGGACGAGAAATTTCGCCGTGGTTTTTTTAATTATACAATTGAATGCGCAAAATGCTATTTTTTTCGAATTCCGCTTACCATTAAGAAGGTATATATTTATACTTAGATATAAACAAACATTTTATCTTCTAGAACGAGACAACTTAGGAAAACATCCCCCTGTAGACGAAGTTCATAAATAATTACTTAGTTTACTTTCAACAACCAATACTAGTAAAATAAACAGGTTCCCGTGTTTTCCTGTTTATCTACACGATATGAATAAATATAAATTGTCACATAAAAGAATAGAAATACGGACCAATTTGTCCTGGTATAATACCAAAATATAATTTACAAGTAAAACAAGAAAATGCAGTTGATGTTAGAAAAAACATTATGATTAAAACTGGAAGAGTGTGGGATACTAGCAATTGTCAACCTTCTTATAAACCTTATTTGGGTTATAATAAAAAAATTTCCATAATAATAAAGAATAAAATATAATCATGTTCTTACTTTCTAGTGCCCATCTTTTCATATGCATAAAGTCGTTAAGAAGTCGTTTGAGATCTCTAGCACACTGATGATCGCTATTTTCTGCAGCTTCCAATACTTCATTAACCTTATTCTTTAAAACGGTAAGAAGAAATTTAGGAAGTTGATTTATCTTCTTAGCTTCTGCTTTTGAAGGGTAGCACTTGACTTTGAATAAAAAACAAAACTAGAATAACGAATAGAAATTTTACAATTTTCCTTGCCATTTTCAGCTAGTTGTGCTTAGACAGGCTATAGATAGTCAACTGCAATTTAATTTGTAAACTAGGCTGAAACAGTTAATTAAGTAGTTTATCAGGAAAAGTGATAATATTCCTAGATACTAATTGTTTTTGCCTTATAAGGTTTATTTTTATAATTTAGTTTAAAACTAATACACTTAAAGTAATTTTGAAATGTGATGCCATTACAAGGTAGCCTTCCTTTCTAATAATATATCTTACGTGTTTTGTAACATTACCAACAGGAAAAAGCTTCGCAATTTTGTGGAAATAACCGAGTACAAAATGAGATTTTCATGAAATATAGAAGTGTAACATAAAAAATTAACAACAAAGCAAACATCGAGAATTACCGACCAATATCCTTGCTATCACATCTGTATAAATTACTAATTAAAATCATAACCAACCGTCTACCACATAAGCTCGATTTCTATCAACCTATCGAGCAGGCTGGATTTAGAAAACATTTTAGTACCATAGACCACTTACACACCGTAAAAACACACTAATAGAAAAATGCACCGAGTATAATGTTCCAATTCATATGGCGTTTCGTCGATTTCCATAAAGCATTCGATTCCATCGAACTATGGGCAGTGCTTGAATCTCTAGAAAATGCACGTATAGATTCAAGATACACTAACATAATTAAAAACATATATAAAAATGCCACCATGCAGATAAAGCTGGACGAAAGCACAAAAACTAATCCCATAAGACTACAACTGGGAGTAAGACAAGGAGACACCATCTCTTCCAAACTATTTACCCTTGCTCTTGAAGACATTTTTAAGAAACTAGAATGGAACAACAAGGGTATCAACGTCGACGGATCATACTTAAACCACTTGAGATTCGCAGATGACATAGTTTTATTAGCCGATAATATCCAAGAACTAAATGATATGTTACAACAATTAAATGCAGTTCAGGAGTGGTAGGCTTAAAAATGAACTACAGTAAAACAAAAATACTGAGCCGAGAACCAGACAAATATAACAATACAAAATTATACCATAGAAAATGTTGAACATTATGTATATCTAGGTCATGTCATCAAACTAGGAAAATTAAATCAAGATGCTGAAATTAAAAGAAGAACACAACTGGCATGGGGCGCTTTCGGCAAACTAGCATATATCTTGAAAAACACCTCTATTCCTGTAAACTAAAGAAAAAGGTGTATAACACATGCATACTACCAGTTTGTACCTACGGCTTGGAGACAGTAGCCCTTACCAAAAAATCTGATAAAAAATTAGAAACAACGCAAAGAGCAATAAAACGAATCATGCTTGGAATATCACTGAGACACAAGATTAGAAACACCGAGATAAGACGAAGAACGAAGATTAGGGATCATTGTGGAAGAAATTACAAAAATGAAATGGCGCTGGGTAGGTCACGTAGTCCGATATAATGACAACAGGTGGACACGGAGAATTCTAGAATGGAGACCAAGGACGACAACAATAAGCATGAAGACCTGAAAAAAGATGGGTAGATGACATAAGAGCAGTGGCAGGCAAACAGTGGATTAGATTGGCGCAAGATAAAGAAAGATGTAAGCAATTGAGAGAGACCTATATTCAGGAGTGGATAGAAAAACGGTTGACAAAGAGAGAGAACATAAAAAATATGCAGATAGAAATTTCAAAAAATAATCAAAATTAAAAATAAACATCACCACTCATATTTAAATTATTCCTCTTCTACTACTACCTTTATCTAAGAATATTGCCGATTTTCTTCAATATTGCCTTAAATTCTATTGGACTATTGTCATTTCACCTCATTCTAGGTCTACATTTTTTTTATTTTTTTATTTTCCAAGTAAAGATTTGCAATCTGTCCTGTTTGGACAATAATCAAATTTGATAATTCAAACAGAGAAATTAACATGGCGAAGAATACCTGCCAGTACTGGTAGTTGGTACCTTCCTTATTAAATTTAACTAAAATTAATATTAAAAAATTTTTTTTCTTATATTCTAAACAATTTACTTGTGAAAATCTATCTGGTAAGTCCAAGGTTTGTGTCTCTTAAGTGTTCTCACTTTCCTGCTATTGTCCAGTAGGTTTATCGCACTAGAATTTGCGTGAATTTCTAACCGCTTTAAATGCCTATGACTACACTTTTTTATTTCTTCGCAAACAACAACGGATCAGAAGTGGGTAAGTCGGCCGTGTATAATAGATATAAGAGTGGACCAAGCACACTACCTTGAGGTACGCCAGAGTTTATAGGTCTCAATGCTATTACTATCGTACCGTATTTTATCTGGAAATGTCTGTCTGTTATGTAGGATTCGAATATCCTATAGTATTCAGATGGTAGTTGTTGTTTAATATTATACAGCAAGCCTGTATGCCACACTTTATCAAAAGCTTGTGTGATGTCAAAGAAGACTGAAAAACCATAGGGCTTTTCCTCCAAATCCCGGTTTATGATATTAACAACTCTATGCACTTGGTCAACTGAAGCGTGTTTTTGTCGAAAACCAAATTGGTAGTCAGGAACTAAGCAGTTTTCTTCTAGGAAAGAACTCAATTTCTTTATTATTAGTTTCTCAAGAATTTTAGCAAGAATTGGTAATAAACTAATGGATCTATATGAAAGTTACAGATTCTACAGGTTTGCCTATTTTGTGGATTAAAATAACTTGAGCCACTTTCCATTCTGAAGGAAAATATCCAAATCTTAATACTGCGTTGTAGATTTGTGTTAATAAGAGGATCGTATTTTGTGGTAATTGACATAAGATGAATCCAGTAAACCGCTCATAACCAGGAGCTTTCTTTTTATTAGTTTTTAAGTATTGCGTCAATAATTTCGGTTTTTCTAAAAGGTTTAATAGTCAGAGATATCTGGTATGGGCAGTCCAAATATCTATGAATATTTTCCTCTTCCTCTGGTTGTACCTCATAGGGAAATTGAGTAAAGGTAGTTTCCAAATGTTCGAGAAATATATTTGCCTTTTCGTCATCAGTGCTTACCCAATGTCCGTTACTCGTTTTTGATAGGTGGTATATGTTGTTGTGGTCGTAACAATTTTCTGGTAGCCTTCCAAAGGGGTGTAATTTGTGGCTTTTAATGGCGATAAATCTCTCAGATATTTTGCAGTTGATGTATTTTTTAGATCACTTTAAAGTTGATTTCATGTAATCGAATGAACCTTACAATAAAGTCGTCTAGGAACGCAACTCAGCAATATTGGCAATACCATTTTAAAGTCGTCTACTCTAAAGTGTATAATATATATCTGAATTGTCAATATAAGTGAGTTAGATAAAATTTAATTAATAGAAGATTTTTCACCAAGTAACATAAAACAAAATTTGTTTAATTTATTAATGTTTGTATTTTGAGAACGATTTCCGAAATAGAAATTGAAACGTCAATAAACTTGCTTTAACCTTCAATTGTGGCTTATTTCCATTAAAATAGTAATTACTTTAAAATGCTACAAGAAAATAGCTTCAGAACAATATTAAGAAATGGAAAAAGCTGAGGGAGACCTATGTTTAGCAATGGGCGCGTACAGGTTGATGATGATGGTAATTCGTTAGAAGTTTAACCTTAACAGGTTTAATTCTCTATAATAGTTAGGGTCTTTATTTCGCCTTTGTTAAACAAAGGTCTCATAATACGGTTGCTCCATTCCTCAGGTATTCGTTCTAAGATTATTTACAAACTAAACAAGATTGCTATAAGTTACATTAGCTGAGATCCGCGATATTTTATGAGCTCTTTTGCTAGACCATTTTGCCCGAGGCCTTTCTATTTTTCAGTTTCATTAGAGCTTCTTCACTTTGAATTTGATCACTTCAATAATTGCCAAAGCACGTCTGAATACTAACTAGCTAAAACTAGCGTATAACTAACACCTGAAACCGAATAAAGAAGATACCTTAATGCCGTCGCCGTACGCTAGCTAGGGCTCTGGCCAATCAGCGTATTAGTTGCACCGCCCCTCACCTTATATGGTCAATTATTGTTCATTCATTTACTATTGGCTATTTAACAATATAGTTATTTACTATTGGCCGATTGTCTTAAAATTGCCTCCACTACTTTACAAGTATGGACTCAAATGTATAAATAGGGTGATTTTCAAGCAATCGGCATCGATGAACGCCTTTATCAAGGCCACATTGGCATAAAGGACATCTCCATAGGAACATGGAGCATAGAGCACATAGGGGACATGTATATAAACACATATGCATGGTCACGTCTTTAAATTAATGACCAAAGAATTCCTGAGGTGACATGGTGCCCTTAAGCCTAACTCACGATCCACAAGGGAACCAAGAGGGATGCTGAAAACCCATGCACCGGTCATTTCATAATGCCGGTTACGTGGAAACCATCTTCGACCAGAATGGCAGTACTGATGCATGGAGTCTTCTTGCAGTTCTAATGCTGTTCCTGTGCCGGCTGTTTCATGCCGAACGAGGAGGTCCTGAAGCCACCAGCCCCGGAAGCTACGAGGAGACCCCGGAAATAGAGCAGAGTCATTCCCTAACTACCCATATGTGGAAGGACGTACCCACGGAGGCCAGGTATACTCTCCTATCAAAACCGTTTGGTATAATGGCCATGGGATCCTGGAGGCCTAGAAAACGACGACTTCCCCAAAGGAGAAGGTGCATGGACGACGGATGGCACCTGCAGAAGAAATGACCGCACCAAATCACTGCTACTTCTGAGTGAGTTTTTGCATTCAAAAATTTTATTACTTTATATCTTTGTGTTATGTTCTATATATTTTTTATTATGTAAATTGATTAACTTGCAATATTTTTATTAATTCACCATTTTAACATTAAATTACCATTCACGAGTACTCCTTACTATTTCAATATTATTAAGTACATTTTTATGTCTCGGTAATAATATTCTAGTTATAATATCGTAAATATTATAATCTAATCAGTTCAACTTCTCTTTCTGATATTTTGCAGTTTTTTAGTATCCATTGTTGGGTTCAGTTGTTTGAGAAATACTATCCACTCATCTTTGATAATATGGTTCGCGTTTATCAGATCTTTGATTTCCATTCTTAGCCTTCTTATAAATATCCATATCTCTTTCTGAGTGAGCCATTATTCCAGTTTTTATGGAACATTATTTAGACATAATAAACGTAGGAAACAAACCAACTTCAGGTAATGAATATAACAGTAGACACCGCCAACACAGCAAGAACTGCAGAAGATTGTGTTTTTGTATGCAGTCAATTCAGCCAGAAAAAGGAAGAGCTGGTAAAAAAAAGTAAAGACCGCACCAGAAAACAAAAAAAAAATAATATAAGAGGATGCTACACAATAGGCAAAACTAAAAGAACAAGTATGACAGAGAAAAAAGCAGCATACTCGACGTTACAGTCGCATACTCGAAGAGTAGTCCCGAGTATGCCGTAGGAGATAGAGATATTTATTGGGTAAGGTCAGGTTGGGTAAGTCAGGTACATCGCATGAAGTATCTTACGTCCCACGCTACCGAGGTGAAATTACAGGCGCTAGGGTGAGCATGAGTATCACCTCTTTAAAAAAATCGGTTGCCTGTAAAGTCAGTTTTACGGGCGAAGATTTTACGTGACAACGTCTTTTTCTCGGTAGAATATTTATTGATATGAATATTATTAAATTGCACAATAGGAACAAGGAATTGAATGAAAATAAGAATTGCACAAATTTTAACTATAGAAATATATTTTGTTTACTAAAACATTGTACATGTAAACTTAAACTTAACTAATTTATATTTGAGTGATTTTGTTGAGGATAGGACGATGATAGGAGAAATATGAAATGAAAGGAAGTGTTTCTGCTGTAATGTGTCTTGCGAAAGTCAAGTCGATGGTTGTTCCTTTTAACGTAGTTGACTTAGAAACGTTTGATACGCAATCAAGATTATACGTACATTTTCATGAAATTTAGAAACGAGTTGTCTGACTTTACGTTTTTGTTAAAATCACCACACAGAAGAATCGGTATACTAGAATCAACTTGCACGATTTGAAATTAATTAAAATTTGTAAATGTAAATGGTAAAGTTGAAAATTAAAACATTTACTAAAATTGGAATTTGAAATTCTTGCTAAACACAGTTAAATTCTAAATCCGCGCGTGGTGATTGGTCGGTTTAGTTCGTTTGTTTGTTCGCCCTGTTTTGACAGGTTAGAAGTTATAATTTGTTATTTTAAATGTTTGACTAGCAATACGCGCTGTTTCTTCTCAATCGACTGAATTACGATTGATTGCAGAGTGATTTAAACTAATAATTTACTTAACACTATCAACATTTGTCAATAGTATGACATAACCTATAAACTCAGTTTCTCAACTTTTGTGTCAATCTAACAATTAATCAATCAATCATAGTTTACGATAATGAAATATTAGTGTACAATTATTTACCTTTATTGTTGTAGTTGTTGTAAATGACGAATCTAAGCACTCCACATTTTCACTACAGACACAGCTGACGATACTTTCAACGATTTTCAACTTTAGCGATTCAACGCGCCTAATTCTCTAGTGCCGCGCGCAGCGGACCGATCATGTTTGAGTGGGAGAGAGACGCAAGGCATTCGCCGGTCCGGCGGGCCTCTCTCTCGTTCGGCGACTCACTGTAACAGACGTGAGCGGGCGTTACACTTTTTCTTAAATGACTCCGAGCCACAACCTAATTTAAGACGTTGTCACGTCAAAAAAAGCTATCCACGGAAAATAAATGAGCCATATACAAACCATACTGAAACAATCTGATCAGACGACATAGAACTAGAGCAACACAAAGATTCTTCAAACGTTTCAATAAATAATGCTGGGAATGATAACTGATAACACCTGGTATGTCTCAAACAAAACTCTATATAGTGATCTAAACATACCATATTTATGTAACTCTGAGATAGCGCGTGAAATAAATATCGACACAGTATTACAGATCATGCCAAAGATTATCTAATAAGAGAACTAATCGACCAACCAGTAAAAAGAAGATTTAAAAGACTATGGACAGAAAACTTACAAAGAATTACAGTGAAATATTTGTCAATTGCCAACAGTGAATTGATACTGAAATTAAATAGAGATTACAATTTCCCTTTTCTAATAAATACACAATTTCATAGCTTTATAGATTTATTTTATATTACAATAGATTATTTTAGTGATAAAATCAATTTTTAAACATAATATAAAATTTTGAAAGTAATAATTTAACAATTTGTTAACTAAGTTTTAATCCTACAAACTACACAGCGCCCACTTGAAGAACAGAGATTAGTAATTGGAAAGCATCTTGTATGTATGAACTGCTATTTCCCGCCTAAAAAATATAATCAAATATCAATTAAAAATTTACAAAAGTCTTTATCATATAGTATCACTATTTTGATTAATCAAATATTATGTTATTCCGTCGTCAAAAATTAGCTATTAGGTGTAATGTCGATGGTCATAAAAAACCTCTAGTTTTATTAAAATAGTTAATATACAGGAAGCGTCGAAAAGCGACAGTTAAACTCCTGCACTCCTGCACTGTCGCAAATTTAAATTACCTCCAATCGAGTTCAAAAATTATTCAGAGATTGAAGTCTAGGTTTGGCAAAGAGGATGTTTACATTAGAGAGCTCTTAAAGTTAATTTTAAGTTAAATTTCTAGTAGTTCTTGTAATATTTCTGCTCTTTATGATATGATTGATAGTCAACTTCGTTCACTTGAGACCTTAGACAAAACTGCTGACAAGTTTGAGGTGATATTGTATCCTTTTATTGAGTCATGTTTGCCATAAGATATGGTGCGACTTTGGCATATGGCATCTTATGTTTTCGTGTCCATGGAAAAAATCCGAAAAAGCTGCAGAAGTTACAACTTTAGAAACAAGATTGAGTGGGCTAAGGAGCTTTTTACAGAGTGAAGTTCAAAATTAACAAAAAATTGATTTAGCAACGGAAGGTTTTCGTTTACCGTCTGAAAATAAATATAAATTCAATAGCCTTGTTGCCAAGAAAAATAATAAATTAATATTATAATATTAATTATGATAATAATTTTAATAATAATTATTTTTAATAATATAATAAATAATGAGGTTAATAAATTATGAGGTTTACAGGTGTATATTTTTATAAGTAATTTTTTGTACTTGAAATTTAATTTTTCGCACCATTCAAAATGTTTATAAAACTAAAAAAAATAATACAACAAAATCAAAACAGCAATTTAACTTCAAAAGAAAATGAACAACAACACAACACGATACAAAAATTAAAAAATTATATCGAATGATCCAATCCAAAAATAAGAATTTGTGAAACTTCAAATAATAGCTAATTCCAATTTACATTGAAGAAGACTGCAGACTGAGAGCGAACTATACCGATTCTACCGATCGTATATTATATTTTAAGTTCCAGTACTTGCCCTCGTTGGCAACAGTGTCGCTGTTCGGAGAATTAAATTTCGAGAAAATCAAAATATTAAAATATGATGCACGTGCTGCCATCTATTCAAAAAATTGTTAAACGTTAGTTTATTTGAATGCAACTTATTTTAACTGCGGCGTGAACATACCCCCTTAATACAAATAAAATATTATAGGTATTTATATAGTACTTGTTTATAAAAAAAATAAAGGCTTTGGATTACTTTTGTATTTTAGCCTTGGCTTAGAACCTTTAGCCACGTAATTACATACAAATATTAATATTCATTCATTCAGGATTGTACAGGGAGCACACTTTTCACGCTCAGGGGTTCATCAGAGCAGAGCGACCTCATTATAACATATAAGACATAAACGACGGTTAGATAAGTGGGCAACAAATAGGTACACATACAAAGGAAATATCCATTCAAACGATAAATTTTTCATTCAAACCTTTAATTTAATTTTCTGCAGAAATACCATAATCAGTTTAAAAAAAATTTTGTATTATCTTCGCTTAATAAGTATATTTAAGTTTAATGGCGTCGCTTTCAGCAATTCTTGAAGCAGCCACGTACTTGTATTGAGATGTAAGAAACAGTTAAAGAATATGTGCTTTGAAAAATTTATAATATCGCAAATATAGTAACTACATAAAATCTCACATTATGAAATGTGTTTTAAAGATTTTTATTGTTATTTTTTTAATAATTATAAACAATTGAAAAACATATTTACTTCGGATTTAAGTTGCAATAACTTTTTTGTTTATAAACATTTTTAGTTTAGAAAATCTCATTTTAAAGAGAAAGTACTTTCAAGAAAGTCGTCTGTTGAAAGTTTTTATCTAGAATGCGTATTGTTTCGCAATATTTTTAAATAAATGATAAAAGTATATATATATATATATATATATATATATATATATATATATATATATATATATATATATTTATATATTGGTTTATTAGGTGTATACGCCCTTCTAGGGTTTATAGGCCTATGGGAATCTATGGGGATGTATCACCGAGACACAAGTCCTCCTCACCGCTTCTACGCTACACCAGCGTATTTCAGTCTAAATCGCAGTCAAAAGTAAAATTTTCTGAATTCTATGAAATGAAATAAAAATAATGGTGGACGTGTTATAATTGCTCTAATTTGTATATATTACCTCAAAGAACACATTGGTGATCAAACTATTTATAGATTCCTTATTTCCAGATTGTGAAGATTTCATATTTAATTTTTCAGAGAATTTTCCTGCTACTAGTCCAATAAGAGAAGTAAGTGTCATGGTCAATCTAGAAATCAAATACAATCGTTATACTATAGGTATAAACACTTGACATATGACTTACTGTACTAAACTATCTGCTTCATCTGCTGTGCTCCTGTGCTCCTTGATTAATAACAATTCTCCACATTTATGAAACTGTTCTACGGCAATTGCTGTCAACTGGGCTAAGACCTTCAAAATAATTAGTACATTAGAATATACCAACATTACAACCTAGAAAACAAGCTTGTTTACATAATCTATGGTCAACATAATAAGATACAAATTTGTTACTCTGAGATAGCGCGTATAAGAACTAAGTGGTTGCAAAATTTTCTAAACGTGAGGGCAATTGAACTGTACTAAGAAGGTTCCCGGAAATTTCAATTAACCGGATAACAGGCAACCAAAATTTTGAAACCGAATGTCATTGAAGTTTATTTTCTTCTTCTTCTTACGGTGCCCATCCGTTCCGGATGTTGGCGATCAGCACAGCTATCCTAAATTTACTTGAAGCTCGAAATAGTCCGGTTGTAGACGTATTGAACCACTTCCTTAGGTTTTGAAGCCAAGATATTCTTCTTCTCCCTGGTCCTCTCTTTATCTTTAAAGTTTATCTTAAGATTTCTTAAAACCTAAGTAATTTGATCTTCCATGACCTGTATCTTTAGGCGTTCAAATTCCCTTTAAGTACATTCTAGTTCAAACGTTGAATTTTCAATAAATAGTGTCGCGTGTTTTCGAGCTGAGAGATGAGATCAGAATATTTTTTTGAAGAATTCAGCAGGCTGCGGAAATAAACATGCTGATAATTTCAATAACTTTAAAAATGGCTTACGAATACCTATACACCTTAAGTTTTGCCGACGATCAAGTAGTCATCGCACAAGATGAAGAAGATCTCAGCTTTATGCTCAGAAAACTAGAAGAAGAATATAAAAACAACGGAATGGAAATAAACTTAGAGAAAACCGAATACCTAACAACAGAAAACAAGGATATGAGAAACCTAGAGATAGACGAGGGAAGACAAATAAATGGAACAGATAAATTCAAGTATTTAGGAACCATAATATCGAACCAGGGAACAACAGAAGAAGATATAAACAACAGACTGAGACAAACAAGAAACTGTAAAAGACAACTAAACTCAGTGTTGTGGGATAAGAACATTACGATAAAGACAAAAAAGAGAATATATAATACCCTGACAAGAAGTATCCTGACATATGGGTCCGAAAACTGGACAATAAACAAGAGAAATAGAGGTAGATTAAGAGCAGTAGAAATGGAGTTCCTGAGGAGAAGCTGTAGACTTACAAAAAGAGACAGAATTGAAAACGCAGAGATTAAGCGGAGAATGGGAGTGCAATCAGACATAATCGACTATACAGGGTGTCCCATAATTAATTGGACATTAGCTAATGGGTGATAGCTGACATTAAAATAAAGCGTTTGAGCTCAAATTGCTTAGGCAAAATGTTGCTAGTTTTCGTTCTACAGGGTGATTCATTAATATTTTTTTATATTATTTTTATGGATATATTGAAAACTATTCAACCGATTTAAGTGAAATTTGGTATCTTGCTATTATTTAGTATGCTTAATAAGAAAATGATATTAGTTTTACCATTGACACTAGGTGGCGCCACCTACTGTAACATTGGTTCATTAATGGGGCCATAATTTTTTTGTCCGCCCTGTATAAACATTCTAGGAAAAAAAACATGAAATAACATTCAATTCTACACAAATAAGGTATTCTTGTTTCAAATCAAAAAAGTACAATGTTTTCGAAATAAACGTAGGTATTTTGTTTTTCGCAAAACAAGCAGGTACCTAGGTATGCTGTGAACTTAATGGCAAAGTCAAGGCGTAAGTACGAATTTGTTTACTATTTGTTGTCAAAGTGCAGTGTGAGTCTATTATTAAAAAAGAATATGTGTGTACTTTGTACGCAGGTAAGAAGTTATACTTCTATTATATGACTTCAACGAAATTAATATATTTTAAACAGTTTATTTGTGTTTTATTTAAATATTAAACTAATTTTAATACTTACAAGTTTCCTAAAAATTTTCTTAAATAATACCGAAAATAAAAAAAAAGTAAGCAAGGCAATAACATGACATGTTATGTTCCTAGCGGTCACCCATCCAAAGTAGGACCCCGGTAGACACTGCTTGACTCCCGTTTTCGAGCGACAACTGGTGTAGCCAGTGTGCTATGGCCGTAAAATTCATACTAAAGTGAATTATTTTGACAGATTATATCTACAAATAATATTAAGATTGCCTTTTAATCTTCTTATCATCATATTCTAACATCTATTATCCTATATCCGACAAGGACAAATTCAAAGACACAAAAATTATAAAATATATTTTTTTCACACTTTATTTGCACTGATACATACGTAAATTCAAAGATTTAGCAACTAGCACATTTTTATAAAAATTCACTCTCAACATTTTTCCCAATTGCACCTAAAGAAGTATAACTTCAAAACATGAACTAACATTCAATTTCACATCAATTCACAATTTCTTTCACATAAAAAAAGTACACCGTTTTCGAAATAAACGTATTTTGTTAATGATGCATGTCTCTATTTAATTTTTTGCAAAACAAGTATGCTTTGAACTTAATGACAAAGTCAAGACGTAACTACGAATTTATTTATTATTAGTTGTCAAAGGTAACTACGAATTTATTTATTATTAGTTGTCAAAGTGCAGTGCGAGTCATTATTTGTCAAAGTACTATTAAGTTTTTTATAAACCACTTAAGATAAAGGAAAAATGCCACGTCATAGTGAATTTTCTATGCCATGGCCAGCATGCAGTCCCGAACTAAATCCCCTAGACTTTCACTTGTGGGGCTACCTAAAGTCACTTGTTTATATAAAAAAAAAATAACCGTCAAGAGTTATGGCAAAATATTGTAGAGGGAGTTAACGTAATTAGGGCCCAAAGAAACTCATTATTTAAAATAAGACAAAACTTACACAAAAGATTTAGATTATGTAGTTTATCTAATGGTGCACATTTTGAACACTTATTGTAATTTTTTTTTTTCGTTTCGTTTTGAATTATTAACTTTGTTAATTGTTTTATATTCACTTCATTGTTTAATTTAATTTCTGATTTTTTTAAAATTTGTTACTGAGTCAAAGGTTTAATAAAAATAATTGTTTCAATCATATGCATTTTGTTTGCAAAAATTATCTACTACTAATACATTTAATATTCACTTTTATTTAAGACCTTTTGAGTAATGTTTGAATTTACATAAGTTTTTGTAAATTTTTTTTATTTTATGCACGACTCTGAGATAGCGCG
>NW_027312642.1:0-27385 GCF_040954645.1 Diabrotica undecimpunctata | reverse complement strand
ACGCGCTATCTCAGAGTAGAGGCTGTAGGAACTTTGATTACAATGATAACCATGTATATAGCTAGAATTTTGCAGACAATCAACCAGTAGTGTATCAGGATTTGAATTATATACAACACATGTTGACCTATGACCAAAAATGGATAATAGAAGACTAACAACAAGAAAAATGCTATAGAACCAATGAATAAGAAATATAATATTATGTGAAGATAAATATTTGAGATCTTGGAGATCTTACTTAATTTTTATTTATTACTTTTATTTATTTATTGTTTTATTTAAATTTAAATATAGTAATTGCTTAATTAAAGATCCCATACAATTAATTATATAATATATTAAAGCAAAATAAACGCCGACAAATCGTTAAAAAATGTTTAGATCTCCAACAGATGGCGCCAGAGTTGTTATTTATAAAATTAAAAAACAGTTTTCTTATTATTAAGTAAATGCTTATCAGTTGGTTCTATAAATTCGTTTTTTTTTGTTACTTCTTAATTTCACCTATGCACCCCGTTCTGGTAAAACCCTAGTGCTAGTTGTGGTATAACTATCTACGTAAGTTTTTAATTGAAACAAAAATAATTCGAACTCACCTGTGTGTTGACTGTTAGTGATTCCAAAATGCTCAAAGAATACTCCTTCCGTTCGAAAACAGGAGCGTTGTCGTTCACGTCCTGCACCTCTACTAAAACTGTCAAATTAGCAGATAACGGTGGCACGCCAGTATCTGTAGCCGTAATCATCAAACTGTGCCTCTGAGACGTTTCATAATCCAAATGTCGCGTAATCGTCAAATCTCCCAATTTACTATCGATCTTAAAGAGACCTCCGTAGGGATTGTTGACTATTTTGTAAGTTACTATACCGTTTGGGCCTGAGTCTTTATCTTTAGCATGCGCAGAGTATAATGGTAAGCCCGTCTCGACGTTTTCGGGCACGGAAATTCTGACGATAGTTGAGTCGAATTCGGGGGCATTATCGTTGACATCTTCTATTTCAATGTTTACCTGCAAAAATATAAAAGGTGAGTAAAGCTAGTAAGAACTAGGTATACAAAAAGCATGATAAATTCTGACCAACCATTACTGGGACAGAAATAGGAAATTGGACGCATCTAGTAAAAGCACTATCAATCGGAGATTTCCAATCTCCGATAGGAGCGGAGCTTCAATCAGAAGAAGTAAAAGAAGAGGAAGAACCGAGACCAGCTAACGACTACACATAAATCCTTAGCAGTTTAATAGATATCAATATTTTTTTGATCGAAAAGACGAATTCCCAAGCTGTGTCAATAGATCGCATAAGATCAGGTGCATAAACCATCTAAACAATTGCTAGTAGCAGTATTGAAAAGATTTTTAACCAACATGTTTTGAGCCTTCCGATTCTCGAAACTCTAAGAAATATCATTGCCACTTTTGACTACTACCCGCTTGAGTTAGTGCGTCAAATGGCAGGAGTAGCTCACCGGCTCTATAATATCGTGTCAGTCACCACCTCGTGAGTGAACGACGCATGCGCTTCACCTTAACTAGTAAGTAAATAAACGATAATGGAATTAAATGGTCAACCAAATAATTCAATTGTGTGTGAGACATGTACGATGCAGTACCATGTAGTCAATTGTACATACAAACCAGGCTTAAATCGGTGAGATTTTGCAGAATTTATGTAATAAAGTGGATCAAGAGATCTCAAAAGGCTTACGCTATTCTGCTTATGTAAAGTTACTGAAGTATACATTTTCGTCTACTTCAAATTTTACTTTGATTAGTCTCTTCTGCTCAAACCTAGTAGATAACAAAGGTTAAGTGACTCTCTTCAAATGTTTAAGGAAAACACACTTCAAATAATCTGCGGACCATTGCGAGAAAGTATGTTTTAGAAAATAAAAAGTAATTTTGAAGTTCCAAGAAAAAAAAATTGTACGAAAGAACAGGGAAGAGTTAGAGAGAGAACTTAAAAACGATGTATGTCAGCCGGTGAAAAGATGTAGCGAACGAAGTGGACACTGGCAAATTGTGAATGAGGCCAGAATTCATTATGAGTGTTAGCGACGAGGATAACTCCGACAAAAACAAATAAATGAAAATGTCGAAGAATACAACAGAATCTATAAAATATCAAAACAAAATAAAAGTACTTTACCAACACCTATTTAGAAAAAGAAGAATTAAATAAACAGTACGATACTTTCAATACGTACAGAGAGGTGAAATAATAAGAAAGTAGAAACATATAGACCATCAGAAAATCGTGCGGTTGGGGGAAAATAAAACTTTGTCATTAAAGAACAAGAAAAATTCGAAACATAAAGAACTTAATCTAATATAACTTTCAGATTTATTTAACTAGCTAAAAAAGCTACTCGACTTCAAACGCCAAATAGTCCAAAGAAATATAAACTTCTATTTCTTAATGATCCAGGACAACATTGTCGGCAAAAACAGGTCCAAGCGAAACCTCCAACATTCAATGATCGAGCATGGTACAAGAAGAAAGACACAATTACTTACTTGTGTGTGACCATAAACTGGGGGCGCTCCGCTAGTTGCCTGCACGTTGAGCAGTACATTCGATTTAGTCTCGTGGTCCAAATTAGATGCTGTAGCTATAACACCTGTCACACTGTCAATACTGAATAAACCATCTGGATCCCCAGAGTAGATTGAATATCTTATGTTTGATCGTCCACCTGAAAGAAAAATCCAAGATGAGTATTAAAGAATACATGTTTTTTAAAATCAAATAAAAATACTAAATTTTAGTTCATTATATTTTTTATTTTTTTGTAATACCATTAAAAAGAAAGCACTGCTGTAATTGTTAGTTATTTCAATGCACAAGTGGGAGAGCGAAAAAATTTACAGTGTCTAGATGGAACTGCAAAGGGTATAAATTGCCAAAGACGACATCCATCTGGATTTTATCTGGATCCTTATTATGATTTTACCTCTCTTACAGATAACGATCGTTTTTGTTTATATTTATATTTATTGTTAAATCAAACTGTCTCCAGTATCGCAAAGTGTGTTTAGTAGTGTCTACAGTTCTTTCTCATTTTCAGTCATAATGACTGTATTGCTAGCATAACGAATATTATTTATAGTTTTACTATTTATTTTAATCCCTTCTATATATTTTTGAAGTGCTTGTGTAAATAAATCTTTGGAGTATATATTAAATAGTAATGGTGAAAGTACACAGCCTTGTCTCACTCCTCTGCTTATTTATTGCACACTCGTACTATTTCCATCGAATGTTACAACAGCGTGTTGGTTATTTTGTAGCAAGTTATCCAAAACAGGTTCGGTGTTAAGTAAAAGAAGAAATAAACGGAGAGTACTAGATGAGAAATTTCAGATTGATCTTATGGGAACATTTGTCGTAAATCCCACAAGTTTCATACATACAGTAGAAGAACAAACGAAGATGACAAAGGAGACTGTGAGAAAAGCATTAAAACAGCATAAGTCTTTATCTCTATACAGTACCGATTCTTCAAAATTTCTGTCATGAGTTGAGATTTAAATCACGCAATATAATAATATAAAAAAAATCACCCTTCTTAGAGCACTTAAATAATGCTCTAAGGAAATAGATTTGAACCAAATGAAGTCATTATTTGTGAAAATAAGCCATATCTTGAGTCCAACGATAAAACGTTATAGGTACAACAAAGGCAATGTAGATTCAATGCTACACCATAATAGACTATGCTAATGAACAGTATCTAATGTTGTTGTTTTTTATGATATATTGAGTAAAGTTACGAATAAATAGTAACGCATACATTTTAATAATTGCACCTAAAGCAATCATCGGCATTTTAATTTTTACAGTCTGCGTTTCAAACAAATAAATAAAAAACAAATTGTTGGCCCGGTTTACGATCAGCACTGACTTTTTTTTTCGTCGTGCTTAGCCTAGTTAATTAAAGCGAGGTCAGATTGACAAGAAAGAAGACGAGAAGCAGATTTACGAGCTTGACAAACAAAGGTGACGATGCGAATCAGCGTCGTTGAATTCAAACGACGAAAGTTTAAGTTGTGTGGGAAACAATCGTTGTTAATTGAACAAATCAATGTCATCTTGTAACGTATGATGACTTCATTATCTGTTATCTCCGTGTTTATGCTTAAGCTTATTGTTTTTGTGTTGTCAGGAATGTTGAGTGTAATTAATTTGAGTTAATGATGTTGGATTATTCGTCTGGTGAAAGCGCCGACCAATTATAAATATATTTCATCTTGAAGATATTTCAGTTTGGTTCAGACTGAAGACGACTTATACCATTGGTTTTAATAATAAATAATTTTGAACTAAAAAACTCCATAAATACGGTAACCATCTTTGAGCTTAGTTAGTTTTTTAAAATGTTCTAATATATAAATAAAGTTTTCTATTCGGCAGACATCATTCAAGAGTTGTTGACAATGCTCCAACTTATCTACGAATATGGAAGTATCATCAGCATAACGTATGTGGTTTATATGTCATCCGTTTATTATTTTATCCCTTATCCGCTCCGAGAATACTCCATCTCCATGACTCTGACTTGGTGTTAATAGAGTACGCGTTATGAGCCGCGTGTTGTCTTAACCCATTCGCTGCCATGTTCAAAATCTGGAACAATTGTTAGTTTCGCTGCTGGTTACAAGATGTAACTGTTGGTCTTAAATCTGATAAACTATTTGTGTTCGGTAGTGTCAAAAGAACACGTGCATACTGAATTTACCCACTGGTTTCGTGTAAGTGGCTTTTGTTGTGTGATTCATATCAAAATTTCAAGGAAGGTGCAATTGTATAACCTCTAGCTTGATTATAGCTATCTTCTGTTGTGAAATATAGCGATCGGGGTAAGTTTTAGTAATAATATAAGCTTATACAATATATCTGTGTCGTTTTAATGCTTAACCTCAAATTGAATATACCGAGTAACCTCTAGTTTTTGTACGTTCCAAAAATGGAACTTGGCTGTATATGTTGCTAATTGAGGTTTTCCTTTTTAGTTTGGAAGTATGGATGTGAAAACATTTTATGTAAAGAACACGAGTTGTTCAGCTGATACTCTGAACAATCTAATCGATGACCTACATGAGAAGCAGTTTGATTCTGAAAACATATACATTTATCTTCCAGCGGAAGATTCTGATGGAGATTCTGAATCATCGGATGATGTGAATTTCAATGATTTTTCTGATAAGTTTTTATCAGAGATACTGAACACCTAGCTAAAGCAACTCTTATTTTACAATGTTAGACAAAAGAGGCTGAAGATATGTTCTCGACGAGCAATGATGAACTTCAATGAATAAGGCTCAATCAAATAGACAAAACGAGTAACAAAGAGGTGACTTGTCCCAAGATAAACATCTAGAAAATATCTCACTTCCAAATCCAAATATTGCTCACTGTGAAAGTGCAATCGATTTCTTTACACTTTTTTGATGTGAGAATGTCTTTGAATGCATAAAAGACGAGACTATAAAGTATGTCCGACACAAAACACATAATTTTAGGTTACGATTGAAGAACTCAAATTATTCTTTGTAGTTCTACTGATTTACGGTTATTCTCAAAGGAACAGAAAAGATATGTACTGGAGTTTGGATTTGGATCTCAGAAACGAAGCAATCGCCAGCGCAATGTCGAGAAATAGGTTTTAAGAAATTTTGCAAAATTTACATTTTTCAGATAACACTCAGCTACAAAAAAATGATAAATTTGCTAAAATAAGACCACTCATGGAACCTTTAAATAATTTATTTAAAAAATATGTGCCGGTTGGTGAAACCATATCACTATCTGTTGATGAATCCGTGGTACCTTACTACAGCCAGTATAGCTGTAAACAGCGTATTCAAGGAAAACCTATTATATATGGGTTTAAATTTTTGTCTGAGAATGTATCAAATACGGTTTGGATGTGGATTGTACATTTGGATGCGTTATTTGTAAAATTAATGTATATCCTATTAATCGTTTCAAATGTTTTGATGAAAAAAATATATAGACCCTCTCAAAATGTTAACATTTTTTTATCAATAAATGTTTAAGTTTAAATTGACGTTGATGTTTTTTTATATACTTACGGCCATGTTCCAAAATTGGAACAAAAAAAATTTTAGACACAGGGCTATTGTGAAAAGTTTTAGAATTTTTTAAATATTTTTCTATAAGTTCAGAACACAAAATTGACCTGCAGGTGCTATAAAATTTAAAAAGCGAAGTTTGGCAGCGAATGGGTTAATAAAGTATCCAAAAGTTTTCGTTCTACATTTAGAGCCATCTCTTTTTAGAAATTTTTTATCGTCTCAGAAAAACTTATAAATAATAATATTGATTAACTGATGTACCAATTCCAAGTGAACTACATCTCGTACATAAAAGAAAATAATCAAATCGCCTTATATTTGCTCATCCTCATTTTTTTGACACTCGAAGAGTTTGGTTTCATTCTCCACTACCTTAATTGCCGGTTGGTTTCAGGATCATATTGAAAAGTCTATGTTGGAGCGCAAATTATAACCTGTTTCAAGAAGTCTGAGTCCTTTCCGACGGAGTATTTACGTTCCATCTTCGTCTGTGTGCCGAGACTGTGTGTTTTTGGGCACACACTTCCCACACGTTTAGTTCCTCATGGAAAATGCGTTTTACTGTTTCTTTATTAATAATCAAATCGGCAGCAATGGCATCATCGGCAGCAACGGCAAACAAGCATATCACATATGGCTTCAATCCAAAGATCCTCAAGACAGAGAAATATACGCTAAATGGAATAGAGAAGTTAAAAAAGACGTGGATAAGGCAAAAAATATAAACTGGGAGGCTAAGTGTGATGAACTGGACAGATTTATGGGTGGAACAAAAGTGGCACAAGCTTGGAAAGCAGTTTAGGAAAAATGAGAAAAATGAAGACAACATTTCTCTCATAAAGTTAAATGAATGGAAAGAATATTATACGAAACTGCTGAAAGAGGATAGAGTAGAGTACAGATGGGAAAAGATAAGGGAATTAATAGACAACAGAGACGAAAGACAGGAAATCCCTTTAATAACATTATCTGAATTGACGGAAACCTTAAAAGAGGTTAAAAACGGAAAAGCCGCAGGGTCTGGAGACATTCCCATAGAGCTGGTTAAATATGGGCCGACTGCACTTTTAGAATTAATAGTAGACCTTTTCAATAAATGTATATGTCGAGACCAGGAAATTCCTAAAGATTGGAATAAATCTTATATAAGCTCCATATATAAGAGAGGGAATAAAAGAGACTGTTCCAATTATAGAGGTATTAGTGTGACGAGCTCTGTGGGCCGGTTGTACGGCAGAATATTAAAGAAGGGGGTTGAAAGACAGATACAAGATATTGAAGAACAAAGCGGCTTTCGTACCGGGAGATCCTGCCTTGATAATATATTTATCCTACGACAAATAATTGAAAAGCGTGTCGAAAGAAGTAGAGAGACCCATTTGGTATTTATAGACCTTGAGAAAGCATATGATAGTGTCCCGTTAAAGAAAATGTTTGAGGTCCTCGAAAGGTCCGGATTGGATTCGACGTATATCCGAGCGATATATAAATTGTACGAAAATGCAGTTAGTTGTGTAAAAATTGGAACCAGAACCTCAAATGAATTTAAAGTCACTAAAGGCCTAAAGCAAGGATGCTGTTTGTCACCGACACTCAAAGAAAGCCTTAATGTATGTTCCGCCAGAAAGAAGGAAAAGGGGAAAACCACCAAATTCCTGGAAAAGAGAAATTACAAAAACAATGCAATCTAGAGGCTTAGAAGAGGGAGATTGGAGAGATAGGAAAATATGGAGGCTGAAATGCGGGAAGCGGCAATCGCCGTAGGACCCCCGTTATATGATGATGATGAGCAATGGCTCTAATACTTAGAGTACGGTATTATTGAACCATTTCGAACTATTTTCTGGACTACGTTCAAGTCATTTTATTAAAACATTTGTACAAATACCACTAAAATCTCTGGTACGTGGTAGGGTATCATTCTCGTAAACCGTCTGCAAAGTCCCATTAAATTTCATTGCGGAATTCCTGAGTTTGAACAAAAAAGTTCGCTTTTTTTAACATTTTTTCGGAGCGAGCAATTTTTTCACTTTCGTTATTTGAGGAAGACAAGAAGATATTTACAGATCTATCTTTGATTTGTTTCGCTTACTTAAGTTTTTTATTATATTCATTGAATGATTTCCTTAACTTTTTATTATCGGGTTCTTTCCGTAACCTTTTAGAAAGCTTGTTCTTTTCTTCACTACATTTAACTAATCCACTCTTTATCCAGTTTTACGTGATTTGTGGAATGTTGTATGTGTTTTTCAAAAATATGTTATAAGTGATTCGGTAGAGATCCTGGTAGACTTTCTTTTATTAAAAGTGAAATAAGCTTTATATAGTCAAGATACTCTTTATATTTAAAAGAAGGGAGGTTATTCTTTGTATGTGGGTATATTTTATTTTATAAAAACCCTTAAAAGGGCAACATTACAAGCACGAACGTTTTCGGAACAACTGTTCCATCATCAGGTTTAAAATGCAGGTTAACATGCCTGAGCCACCAAAATATTTGGGTAAAAACCCTTTAAATTGAAAAATGTTACCAAAGATTGTACATGATGTTTATAATATTGTGTGATGTTTAATATTTTAATTAGATTTTACTTCAGGTAACATACACCCATGCTTAAATGAGTTCCAGTGTCCGGAGAGTAAACCTCTTCAAACGGACTACGGTTGGCAACCCGTTTGAAGAGGTTTACTCTCCGGACACTGGAACTCATTTAAGCATGGGTGTATGTTACCTGAAGTAAAATCTAATTAAAATATTAAACATCACACAATATTATAAACATCATGTACAATCTTTGGTAACATTTTTCAATTTAAAGGGTTTTTACCCAAATATTTTGGTGGCTCAGGCATGTTAACCTGCATTTTAAACCTGATGATGGAACAGTTGTTCCGAAAACGTTCGTGCTTGTAATGTTGCCCTTTTAAGGGTTTTTATAAAATAAAATATACCCACATACAAAGAATAACCTCTTTTGTTATACGTGGTATACAGCCAGCTACAGGAATTATTTTCCTTGTGGATTTTCTTTATATTTGTCTGTAGGGCTTTGCTTTTTTTTCTGACAAACAAAAATCTACCTTTAGGAAATTAAAAATATTGGATTAAGGCCAGTGATTACATAATCTACCACAACTGGATAGATATACTCAGGAAGTATATGTGAATTGATGAAAATTTGGTCCAAACACGTTTTCATATGAGTAGGAGATGTAATTACTTGGCGCTAGTGTTTCGTACAAGATCTAGATTAATATCTCCCAGGATCAAACTCACGTCTCCGTCAGGAGAATAATTTGCAAGATATTGGTATAGCTGATGTAAGAATTTATTCTTTGGCAGTGATGGTGATCTGTAGATTGCTATTATTTCAAGGTTATCGTTAAAGTTTTGCAGTTTACACTTAATAGCTGTTACATCACCTATGGACACTATTTCGTAAGTGTGGCAAATTGCATTTTTAATATATATTAATGGATCGTCATTTTTGTTTAGTTTTCTTTTATTGTAGATTAGAGTATATCCAGGTAAATCATCTAGACCCGTGTTGTATATAGCGAATGTCTCGGTAAACACTATGCAATCTGTATTTTTCACAAAATCGGTAATAAAAACCTGGAATTCATCAACATTTTTACTTATGCTTTTTATATTACTTAACCATCATCATCTTTGGCTCGACAATCCTCTGTGGATCCGCGCCTGCTCTAAGATTAGTCACCATTCTGTTCGGTTTCTCTGATCTCTAGTATCTCTAAGTCGGTTTCAACTCCATCTAATCACCTAATTTGTGGTCTGCCTCTGCTACGTCTTCCTATAGGTGTTCCTGTCGTAAGCTTCCTCAGCAGTGCTTTTTATACAATAATTTTGTTTGTGGAATTGTTTTGGGGTCCACAATGTGCCCTATTTGTAATATTTCATTCGTCTTTATTTCTTTGTTTGTTTAATTGATAGTAGTCACTAGGAAGCCAATGTATGTGAAGCTGTCAAGACGTTCAAAGATATGACTTCAAAATGCTGTTTCCCGTTGCTTATTTGCTAGAGGATCCTTAGTAACCACACTTATGGCTTTGTCTTAGTTGATGACTAGACCGACCTGTTTCGCCGCCGTTTCCAATTCTAGTAAATATTGCTCAACATCTTGATTGCTACGCCCTATTATGTCAATGTCATCATCGTATGCTAAGATTTGTATCGATTTATTGTAAATACTACCGCCGTCTCTAATTTGTGTGTCTCGGACTGCCTTTTCCAAGGCAATGTTAAATAGGAGGCAAACCAGGGCATCCCCTTGTCTCTCTCCTTTATTTTAAAGGATCGTGAATTTTCTCCCTGTATCCTACATTACTTACTGAATTTAAAATTTCTTATAAAGTTATCCATAGTATTGAGATATAATATAAAAAAAAATTAAAGTAACGGTTTGGTCCTTTTTTTCTTTGAACTTGAGTAGATATTTTTTAATAGTTTGTGCTCTTTTCTTTGAATTTTCTCTTTGATCGTTAACAATGTTTATTTTTGAAACCTGTATTTTTTTTATTTTGGAAAATTATTGTTTTCTGAGGTACGACAGAAACTCTATTTTCCTTGGCGCAGATTTACCTCTTCCCAGGCTATAAATATTGTTTTTATAACGCTCGCTTATGTTTATGTTTAATATACTATTTATTAATCGACGCTAATACTGCATAAACGTCAAAAGTTTTTTCTTTTTATCCAACCCAAATATGATAATATTCTTTTTTTCTATTTTCTCTCTGTACTAGAAGTAGTTCTACGTATTGTCTTAGATGTGAATTTTCCCTATCGATATCAATCACTTTTCATTTAAATTCTTCGATTTGTAAATTAAAAATATAAAATTTTTAATTGATAAAATTCTGGATCTTAGGTTAGGATTATGTTCCGTCTCATTATAATTTAGTTCATATTATTTTTGATTTTTATTTTTTTAGATTTATAGTTGTAATTTTTAAAGTTGTGGGTAAATTTTAGTTTCCAGAAATCTATTAAAAGAGTAAATATTTATTAGTTTTACATATTTTCTGGGGAAATTTGTCCATTATAATGCCTCCCTTAAGAAAGTATGTGCCCGGCAAATCCGTTGGCTATTCTTGTTGCATCCGCTGCATCTGTAGATGTTTCTGGTAAGGACAATATGAATGACTTTGTAATTTACGTTTTTACCCAAGATACCCAAGATATATAGTTCTTAGTAACTCCCTCCCCTCTACTAGGGGTTTCTGTTAGTCATTTTGTAATGTATTTTTAGTAGTATTGAACGAAACTCAGTTCTGTAAACATGTAATAGTAAGCAATAAATAGTTCTATGAAAATTGTCGTCGTATATTATTTTAATTTAATGAAATAATCTTTTATAGCAAATTACTTTTGTTTTAAGCTTTTACTAATTAATTAATGGTTTCAATCAGATTTATTATATTACAGTATACTCCCTTTATAACGAACACGGTTATTACGAGGTTTCGCTTATAACGAGGTACATTAGATGTCCCGTGAAATTTCTATGAACTATAACCCTTTATAGCAAGGTAAATTTGCTTATAACAAAGAGCAAATAAGATTGAAAAACTTGTTTTTTACGTTTTGGCCCGGCCGTAGCTATAAATAAATACCCTTTTCAACTGCGGGCCGCCCGCAATAAACTTCTTACAATTTATGATTTTAGTCGGAAATGTAAAATTTATGATTCACAAGTGTCATTGTATTGGGTTGACCATTCACACCTAATAATATGGGTCCTAATAGACAGAGATGGTGAAAGTGTTTTAAAGGTTGTCAGAAACTTTATCCAAGGACAAAACGCAAATGAAGAAGCATAAAACTGTTTCACATCTTTAGAAAATATGATAGATAGAATACTGGACAATTTAAAGCAGTCAAAAATGACAAAATAACTTTAAACGCTTTATACATATTTACAGAATACAGATTTTTTGTTTTAACGTATATCATTGACAATAAAAGTAAACAACTCTTTTTTGTTTTAATGCATTTCATTGACAATAAAATATAAACAACTTTGTTTTAAAAAACGCTATTCAAACAATATTTAATAGGATCTTATATTGCTCCGAATAGCTTCACTATAGAAAGTTAATGTTTTAGAAAACTACATATTCATATGTATGCACAATATTATTGTTGTTGGATATAACGAGATCCGCTTATAACGAGGTAATTAGTCTGCCATTTCAGTTCTCGTTATAGAGGGAGTCTACTGTATTAACACGTAGTATAGTGAACATTATATCAACCTACAGTAGTATGAATTTGTTATATTTGCCTTATTCCGTACCTTTTGCAACCATTTTCTGGGAACGTTTGTTGTTAACGTGACACTACGAATTGATAAAATATGAATTCTTTATATAAGAAAAGGAGTTTGATCTAAATGTAAAGTAATACTTGTTGAATGAATTAAAAAAATGATTCGGTTTATCCTATTAATGTAATACACCCTGTAGATACGAAAACATATGCCTTTTTGATTAAATACATAATGCATGTAGATTTAATCGACTTTGAAACCAATTTATTAATATGATTGATCAGTCGTATAAAAATTTCACTAGCGATTAACTTTTGTTCAATACATCAATTTATTTTTTGTGTAAATTGTCAAGTTTTTTATTCAAATTCGAAACGTCTATAAATGTACCAGCACTAAAGCCTCGTTAATTCAAGTGTTTTGAATTCTCCGTATTGTGACGCTTGAAAACTGGTTCAAAATCATTTTTTGCCCAAACGACCTTGCTTTAATTAACAATCCAATAAAACCTCATTAGCAAGAGCAATTATTCGACAAAAAATAAATAAATAAATAAACTATTTGTGTAATAAATCACCCTGTATGTTCTCGACCAGACTTAATATAATACCCAAGCATACTAATTAAATCAATAATACGGTAATAAATACCGTGTTAGTTTTTTGTTTTGCAGTTGTATAGGGCCTTATTAGCATTTAGGCAAAACGGATTCAACTCCAAGGTATGACAGGTTAACAGAGGAAAGAAGAACACAACAACCACGTGACCAGAGACGGTTTAAGAAATTTTCGTATAGTCAGTATTTTAATTTAGTCAAAAATTATAATTAAAAAAATTGCATGCATGACGTGTTTCACCCCCCAAAAAAAAATTTTGGGGTGAAACACGTCACGCAATAAAGACATTATCTTGACTTTTGAAGCAGAAAAAGAAGATAAACACTTTGATTGAATAAAGTTATAATATGTGTTAAAATTACTAAAAGAAAAACTAGTCCAGCATACTTATAAAGAAAATTACACCCAATAACAAAATAAAAAGAAAAAACCAAACTAAGATCGGTCCAGAATGAACTAAGATTACAAGATGAGGAACATTTTCATTCTATACAGAACAAACTGGATCTGGACGGCTAAATTGGCTATGTCTGGGTCATTTTGGCATCAATTGGTGCCTCTTCATCTATTTCCATATTACTCTGTACTAATGGTCCTAGGTAATTGAAACTATTGCTTTTCACAATCGTTTCAATCCACCTTTAATACCATGTATTAAACCATTTTTCCTTAAGAATTTGCCCCCACTGTTTCAGTTTTTCTTCTAAATCTCTTTCAGTATTTCCTACTAACAGTACATCGTCAGCATATATTAAGGACCAGGAAATGTGAACCTGTTATCTGATCCAACAATAGTAAAAATAAATAAGGACTAAGCACTGAGACCTGACTCTGAGATAGCGCGTACTAAAGCACTGAGACCTGGAGAATCCTACTTTCACATGAAACTTGACACTCCTTTTCTCTTGAGTGCTCACCACAGTATCTCTCAAAGAACTCTATCTTTTCCATAATGAAAATTGCATCTATTGATTTTGTCTTGCATAAAACCAGACTGATCAGATATTTGCGGTTTCTTCACATATCAATTACACTCCACCCATATTTTCTAAGTGTGATTAAATAGCTTTATAAATAAAGTAAATCTCCTTTGCTTTTGTAAACAGATACTGATATACTGCTTCTTCATTCGTTTGACATTTGTCTCATGAACATAATTCTATTAAATAAACCTGTTAGCCAATTTCTTCCTGTCTCTCTTAGTGCTGTCACAAATGAAGAAATACAGAATCTGAAAACAGCGTTAAGAAAAAACGACTTCTCATCATATATCATCTATAAGGCTCAGAATGACAATGAAGTGGTAAGGATCCAACAAAAGACAAAAAAAACCGATTTTTAAAAATCATCCTAACATATGTAAAGGGTACAACAGAAAAAATAGAAAGAATTCATTGAAATGAGAGGAAAAAACGTCGTTTCTTGCACAACATGTCTCAAATTACAGGACATAAAATAAATCTGAACCAAACGACGATGCTGGATAACATTGAAATATAAAAAAAAAAACGTGAAATCTAAAATAATAGAAATTGAAAAAAATCCCAACAATCCAAACCAAAGAGATGATGCACAAATGCTTAAAATCACATGGGAAAACGGTGTTTGAAGAAGAATACACAAGTAAATTGAACAACAAAGCCGACAAGTAGACAAAACCTACCCATATACGTACAGGGCCAATAACAAGAAGCGCTGCTACGAAACGAATCGGTCGAGAGAAGTGCGCCAAGATCGACTATTTAGTAAAGGCTTAAAGCGGGATAACCAGTTTATTCCTAGCTGCAATGAATTGTTGTCACCCGAACGTAATTCTAATGGTGAACATGTCTTATAGGCTGGGTTTAGTTGTTGGCTTAGAGAACCAGTTTACTTAAAGCACCAGCACGAAACGATACTATTTGACTTGACAATGGCAAGTGCGACCTTGCCGAAACGTCATCTAAATAATGGTTTTTCTTTTTTTTTTTTTTTTTTTAAATTATTCAACGCAGAGTCAAACCCGGAAAACACAAAAGGAATATAAAAATACAGTAGACTCCCTCTATAACGAGAAGTGAAAATGGCAGAATAATTACCTCGTTATAAGCGGATCTCGTTATATCCAACAACAATAATACTGTGCATATATATGAATATGTAGTTTTTTAAAACATTAACTTTCTATAGTGAAGCCATTCGGAGCAATATAAGATGCTAATAAATATTGTTTGAATGGCCTTTTTGAAAAAAAGTTGTTTACTTTTATTGTCAATGAAATACATTAAAACAAAAAAAGAGTTGTTTACTTTTATTGTCAATGATATACGTCAAAACAAAAAACTGTATTCTGTAAATCTGTATAAAGCGTATTTTCAAGAATAAACATAAACTACCTGCGTCTGCAATTGGAAGAATTCTGTCATTTTTGACTGCTTTAAATTGTCCAGTATTCTATCTGTCATATTTTCTTAAAGATATGAAACAGTTTTATGCTTCTTCATTTGCGTTTTTTCTTTGGATAAAGTTTCTGACAACCTTTAAAACACTTTCCACATCTTGTCTATTAGGACCTATATTATTAGGTGTGAATGGTCAAAACCCCTACAATGACACTTGTGAATCATAAATTGTAAATTTCCGACTAAGAATCATAAATTGTAAGAAGTTTATTGCGGAGGTCAGTTAAAAAGGGTATTTATTTATAGCTACGGTCGGGCTAAAACGGTAAAAAAAAACACGTTTTTTCAATCTTATTTTTCTCTCGTTCTAAGCAAATTTACCTCGCTATAGAGGGTTATATAGAGGATTATAGTTCAATAGAAATTTCACGTTTATATTCTAATGTAACTCGTTATAAGCGAAAAGTCGTAATAACCGTGTTCGTTAGAGAGGGAGTATACTGTATAAATCAATCAATAAATAAAACAATACTTTTTTTCGATGTTCTTCAAATAATCCAAAATTCTGAACGACTTTAATTAAAGTTTAACCCTGTTCTTAAGAACCATTTATAAGAAAAGCTGTTAACATTATCTAAAATTTAAATTGTCCAGCATATACGAAAATAGAACATTATCCAAATTGCCTACGCATATTTCAGGTACGGTCCTGTGGACTGCAGAAAAGGGCAATTATTTTGCCGGGGGATGGTGTGTATGTGTGTGCATGTCTCGGACGACATTTCGGAGTAAGTGAAGAGTTGGCCATTGTATTCTAGAAAGATCTGCGCAGGCGACTGGTAAACGCGATTCAAGAGGCTTTAATTTTCGGTAGACGATTTCGTATTTCAGCAGTCCCAAAAACGTTTGGAGTTTTTTAATAATTATAAACTGAAAAATATTTTATTTACTCAACTTCTGATATCGTTTAAAGAAAGGTAGACTATATATAATAGGTGGAGACTTTTGATAATTGGATGATGCCTTATGAAGATTTGGACAACAGTGAGAACTTTAATATACAAGTGAAATATCAAAAACAACAATTTAAAAACACATGTATTGTCAATGTCTTTTACATTAAAAATAATCTTATAGTAAGTTCATTTGAGTATATTGAACTTTTTTTCGTTGTAACAAACTGAAATTAATTGATATTATACATTTCTATTTTACAACCATTACGTCCAATAAATCATCCATAATGGTTTCCCATTTCCTTCTGGTTAAGTAAGTAAAAGTCGAAGATTTTCAATGAGTGCTTACACAAATTCTTAACTTCAAGAAGTTGTAAAAAGTAATTAGCTTCTTGTTAGCGAGATTTAACACCAATTAGAGATTACTACGTTTCGTGTAAAAATATAAAGTTCCGCGACTTCCTCAATACTGTTGAATTTTTAAATTAAACGCCGCTTTATATCATTAATTCCTAATTTAAAATTTATAATTTCATTGTCGTTTTTTGCTACGCTAAATAAAAAGCTGTAATTGGTTTTCCTTTTTTATGTTTTTACCTCATGGCAATTTGATTTCACTGATAATTTTTCGACTGTTCTAACAACCATTCAAATTTCGTCATTTTGTGTCACGTGGAACAATTTCACCCAATCATGTCAACATTAGACTGATAATTGCATTCAGTACAATTTTCAATCCCTATGATAACACGATCGAGTTGACAACTTCATCCAAAAATATTTAATGTTAACTTAAATTTTAATAATTGTACTTTCACTAACTGTACTTTTAATAAATAAATGTTTCGTTATGTTGAGTTATGATTTTTTTTTCGGAAAATTATCCGCCGAATATCCTCGGACATTGATGAATGCCTCATAATTTCATGACAAATTTCTCAAGCTCGTTGCTTGGTAACAGCACTCAGCCTTCGGCTTCGTGCTGTTACCAAGGAACGAGCTTTCGATTGTCATGAAATTATCTCGTCTGTTATCAATGTCCTAGGGATATTACTACTGATAATCAACGCACAGAACAGTTCGTCGAATAGTTGTATTTTATATATTTTAATTTCATTTTTTTTTATTCTGCACTGAAAGAGTTTTAAAACCAAAACTAAAACAGTAAAGCTAATTCTTTGAAAAATTTAATAGGACCAAAATACAGGATCTGCTATATAACTTTCATAATAAGATGCTAATTTTTGCTGGTAAAATAATTGTATAAAGTAATATTTTTAAGTATAGAGGATCACTATAGGACCACTATAATATACAAATGATGTAGAAGACAGCTACGAAGATATAATAAATGATCCCGATATATAGACATCTAATACACATCTATACAAGAAGGAAAAAAACCTCGATAAATAAGACATCAAGGAGAGATTAAATAATAAACAAACTTCATGAATCTACCAATAAAGGCAATGGTGTATCTTATATTACTTATCAACAGACTCTTCATTTGTTAACGCTTTTGATGATTTTATCCATGATCAAATTGAAGAGCATGGGGCTCAAATGAATCCCCTTGTCCTATTCCGCTGTCTATTTCTATAGGTTCTGTAAGTTGTCCATCTATTCTAACTTCCATTTTGTTGTTTTGGTAGATGTTTTTCAATAGTTTTTATAATATTTATCTTATCTGTCAAACGCTTTCTTTAGGTCAATCAGATACAGAAATGCTGGTCTATTATACTCTAGTGAATTCTCAGTAATTTACTTTATAACGAATATTGCATCTGTACACGATCTTCCACTACGAAAACCCTGTTGTTCATCTGCTAAACTTATCCTCTGATTTATTAGTACTTTTTTTTTAATTTAGTAAATTTAGTAAATTTTAGTTGTTTCAGCGTAGTATAAGTTTATACCTCTGTAGTTTTTCTGGCTGTTTTTTATCTCCTTTTTTTGAATGGGCGGACGTAATTTCGGCCGGAAAAAAGAGCAGGTACTAAAAGCCGGTAGGTAAATTCGGCCGGAGTGTTTTAAGTTGCTTCCTTATCTCATAGGTATTTTCGGCCGCAAATCAAATAAAATAACAGAATGCTTTATATTAAAATATTTCTTTATTTCAATAAAATTATTACATCAACTTATTTCTATAAATTAAGTAAACTATAAATTTTTAAAAAACGTTTTGATGTGATACAGATTTAACGAAATTAATTCTAGAAATATTGTCAGATCGAAGCATATTTACCATGTTTTCGATAAATTTTAGTTTGTTTTTTACTTGTTTGTCTTTAATTTTTGCTGGAATATTTAAATTTTTTATTTTTAAATATGCATCGATCTGACAATCTTTTAATTTTTCTATAAAAATAAATATAGAAGGGTGACTTGAATAAAAACTAGAATTAAAGTGCGAATGGAATGATTCGCAGGCATTTGTGGGTTCTTTTAATTGATGGGTTTTCATATGCCCATATATTTGGTGGAAAATGAGATTCTGGCGCTATGTAGTTTTCTAATAAATAGTCTGCGTATTTATCTATAAGTTTATGGTCCGGTTTGTATGACATGAGATCAAATATGAAACAATCTTCAACTTCAGAGGGGTCTAAATAAGTTAGCCCAAAAGTATGAGTAAGCCATTTGCTTTCCTCGCAGTTTTTATCTTTATACATTTGGGTTAACCCTAATGATTGTATTTTCCTATACCACGCCTGGTGCAAGTGGAATCTACAACCATTTTAGTTTGGTTTTGGGAAAGACAACTTTTAATGCGTTATGAATTGCGATTTCAAAATCCACAAATACCTCCTTCGGTTCAAAAACAATATTATAAAGTTCAAAAATTTTAGATTTTACCAACAGAAAAAGTCTCATATATGTGTCACTGGTCTTATTGGGCAACAGACAATACAAAAGAGGAACATAATGCCCATTTTCCAGTCCATGGATGGTAAATAACTGATAAAAATATTTTGTACAATAAGAAAATGTGCCATCCATGTAAAAATCTTTCATTTTACATAAACTTATTATATTTGTATGGCAAGAAAAAACAATGATATTATCAGCTGTGCTGTTAATAAACAAAAAATTTTTCACCTGTTGTGGTTTTCGGTCCATAACTATCGAGTACAGAATGTACATCGTGAATATCCTTAGGCCAGGGCTGGTAAGAGCTTACGGCGGCTGTTGTACAAATTTCTTCTTATTAGACTGACATCTATCGATGACAAATTCTCTGGCAAATGATTTGAAAGAACGCTTTTAATAATTTTTGAAGGTTTCTCCGATATGTCTTCCTCAGCTTTGCGCTTGCATGAAGTCGTCACTATTTTTCTCTCCAACGTAGTTTCATCGGACTCGTGGTTGTGGATTAATTCACTTCTAGTAACTGTGTATTCCGCACCAACAGTGTACAGTTTGGCTAAACATCTTAAATTTTTCTTTATACACCTCCAACGTACTTCACCACTTTTTAATACGTCCTGTTTACAAAACTGAAACTTTTCTACAACTAGTAAGTCACAACCGCGTGAACTCTTAATTACTGAAACAGATGCCATCGTATACAAATAATATATTTTATGCTTTCTATCGACTAGTAGCTTCAAGATAAGTTATAATACTGACTAGCTATAATAATTTTATACCTGTTATTTGTGAATTTTATACATTTAAAGGAATAATCTTAAGTAGGTACAACATAGTTATTAGAATAAAGAGATAAGTAAATTAAAGGTATTTCCGACAGGTACACAGGATTAGGTATTTCCAAATAAATACACAATTAATATTTTACAGAAACTATGAAGCGTAATTACCAATATTTTAATCTCATCGTAAACATCAACCCCTCGGCCGAAATTACCCCTGTCATAAATGGTACCCCCTTGATTTATGCAGGTAGGCCAAGGGATTACCGGCCGAAATTACGCCCGCCGTTTTGAATAGTAGAATTAGTTCGCTCGTTATCCATTCTTCCGGTATTTTATAATTTTATTAATTAATATTGTTAATTGTTCTATCATTACTCCTCCACAATATTTCAGTAACCCGGTTGGTATCCCGACTTTACCTGCTGCTTTTCTGTTCGTCAGGTTTTCAAGTATTTTTCGAACTTCCTGAACATTTATTCTTGATCTGTGGTAATTTCTGGTGTTTCCCAGTTCTAGCGTCGTTTGTTCTTCCCTCTGCATAGAGCGCTTTTCTATGTGTTTTGGTTCTATTAGTTCCTTTACCTCCGTTCTTTGACCTCTTATGAAGCCCCATATTTCCATATTATTTAATCAAGCAAATATTTTCTTATATCTGCATAATTTATTCGTAGATTTTCCTTCATGATTAAATACAGTTTAAAAATTAATCGCTTATCGCTGATCGCAAGGGAAAGGGATTTCATGGCAAACAAATCAACAATCATAGAAAAAAATTAATTATTACAATTTAACCGTTTGTTTGTTACATAGATAATTCCAATCATACCATCGGTGTTTGTGCTGAAAACAGTGAGACTATCTTTGAGAATGAATTTACTTTCAAAATCTATTAGTTTTTAACGGTTTTTAATGTATGTATAAAAAGTTGAAAACTGTAGTTATAATAATTAGTACGCTGGTCTCGCGTTTTTTATTTTTTGTTTTACAACTTCCTGATACATTTTTCCTTTCTGTTTCACGATAAATACTTATTTCTTGAGCAGATTTATCTCATTTGCATAATCGATGAGTTAAAATAATTCTTTTAATGTTTCGTTTGCTTGTAGCAAAAGACGAAATATACGCGAAGAACGAAGAATGATGATTCCTTCGTCGTATGTTTGCTGAGTCGCGACAATCCTCGATTGTGCCCATAACCTATTGAAAATCACAGACTATCTTGTCACTGAGCCAAGATTTATAGCTGTGGTGAAAACTTGGTTTGCTGTTTTAAACCCCCAAAAGCTTACCAAACGGGTCATCAGTGCTTGTCATGATAGAGAGGGGCGACAGAAGGGGACCGGGGAGGCTGGACATGCGGCAAGTCACTTTAAAAGCAATGCAGTCGTCTACACACAACTGAGTTGCGTATTTTTGAAGACTACCGAAGAAATGTACCCAGTCCTCGCGTATTTGAAGATCGTTATCGAGAGATTCGTCTTTGCTGATTTGGTAATGATACCTACATACCAGGAAAGTAAAGAATAATCTCGTATAAATCAACATTCTATAACTGATTCTTAATTTAATTAGATGTTCTTTTTTAAAAGATATTATAGCTATTCACGTTTAGCGAATGAAGTGTTTAGTCTTTTAGAGTTAAGTTTCTTTGCTAAATTTTGCTTTTTTATTGTTTTTCTTTTAATAATCTTCGTTGTTTTTTCATGTCTTATTTTTATCAAGTTGCCACGGGATATCAAATATATTGATTAGTTTCAGCTGGCTAAATGTTATTTAATTGTCCACTGTATGCCATTAATACCAACTTAATTACAGTCTTTAATAACCTCTTAACATTTTTAACCAATTATACTATCAGTACAAATGAAAAAGCCAAATTATTTTCTTTTATATCACTTTACTGGTCTACCAACGAGAAAAAAACAGTTTATAAGTTTACTTGATTTTAGTGATCGATATAAACTTTATTTGGTATTGAAAGAGGTCAATAAATTACTGTCAAGTGACCATTCATACGTTTGAGCTGTTTATAGGGGTACAGTTCATAAGATTCCTTTATCAGTTTCTCTCAACTGTTAGAGAATAAACCTGAATAACTCTAAATTTCAATCTAAAAAATGCGCACTTATTTAAATCAAAATAAAACGGTCTGAATATGCAACAAAATTTTTTTATATGTATACCCGTATGACCCGTAATATATGAGATAATGATAATACGAATAAATTTTTAATTTTGGAATTTCATCCCTTGTCTACTTCGTAATTGGTCTCTCTGTCAAGCAACTCACCAAAATATAGATCAATGATTGTGAAAAATACTGTTTTATGAAATCTCTTGTGAATTGACTTTATTAGACCACCAAACCGTATATTTTCAAACACTTCTTAACTACAATAAAATATCCTTAGAAGCCTACACAACTAAGGAACTGTTTCCATCTTTACAAATTGATATAATCTAGCACATTATGTGTCTTAGATATGTCGTCTTTCTAATTTTGATAGTATTGACCAGATGAGGGCATGTGTTCATTGCTCTCAGTACTTCTTCATTCGTAGGTTCTGCTGGTCCAGCTTATTCTTAGCATTCGGCGGTACATCCACATTTCAAATGAATTTAATTTGTTGACGTCATACTGTTTTAATGTCCAGGGTCTCACAGCCATTCAGTAATAGAGACCACACATAACCACTTTAGTGTTCTCAATCTTATTGAGACTGATAGCTTGGGGTTACAGAGCATTTTACGCATATTCATGAAACCAGATCTTGCTATTCAATGCGTCTTCTAATTTCTTTTGAGTGGTCTAGTTGATTGTTTAGGTTCTCTACCCAGGTATATGAAGCTTTGGTAACTCTGAAGGGTGATACCATTTATTTGTATGTTAGGTGTAACTTCTTCACGGGGGTTTTTGTGGAATACCAGAATTTTGGTTTTGGAAAAGTTAATGTCCAAGCCCAGCCTGTGACTTTCTTCTGATAATATGTTCATTAATATATTTAGTTTGTCTTGACCAACTATGACGATGACACAGAGAAAAAAAAAAGGAGACAGAAACGTTCATTCATAAAGTACATTTAAATATTTTATTAACGAAATTCCGAAATCAAAATAAAAAATTGTGTATACTATTTGACAAAAATTGATGTTTTAACTCGTTTTCAAATAGATATATTGAAAAATAGTACTTTTAATGTTATAAGACATGTATATTTCATAAGTATAAATCGACGAATTAATGATATCACTTATTATTCACACTATTCACGATTAATTGCGTGCCTCAAAATCAAAACGATCTAAATTTTACAAATCCTTTTTGATGTTTGCGTTCAATACGAGGAGAAATCATTTAGCAACAATTTGTTAAAGTTGACAGGAACATATTTTTACAAATTTGTAAGCAAAATATTTTGCACATAAAAATTAAATTAATTAGCAGATTTTATTAGATATGGAAGCAATTAATTAACCTTTAGTATTCTATCTGGCAAATGTTATTCGTACCGGCTTTATCTGTATTATCTAGTGTCATTATTTATATTCATATAATATAAAATACGTTATACTGTTTGGTATTGAAATATTTTAGTAGTTAATATTTCTATTATGTTAATTAAATTTGATTGATCTTACGGTATATAAATATAATATTTAACTATACTTGAAAGAGGGTAATCGAAATATGTGACAAATATGAGTTAAGATTTTTCTAAAAACAAATTAATGTAAGTGAACAGATACTCCGGTGCTGGACCTCTAATAGAAACATTAGAAAACTTAGAAAACTTAGAGGTATAAGTCAAAATAGTAAAGTGCAAAGTGCTATCAAATAGATAAAGTAATTTAGAGAAATATGAGACAGCTTGTAGCAGTTTTTTTTATCACCTATGTAAATCATAAAAATTCATAGTTTTTATGAAACATTTTAGAAATTAGGTCTTGGAATTTCGAAGGGGAATGAGAATAATGAACTTGTTTATTGACACTGCAAATTCCCTCTGGCGAAATCAATCGCTAGCCTTTTTTTATTTCACTCTTTCCTCTCAATATTACATTAATTTAAAATAGTATATGAAATAAACATCCAAAATAGGCGATAGAATGTCGAATATTTTTCGTTATGAGAGAGTTATGAGTTATGAGAGATTCGGGAATAAACTTAAAAGGTACGATATATACCCGTAGTATGCAAATAATGGCATACGCTGATGATATACGTCATAATTGGAAGAACCCAAAATGAAGCAGTGGAGGCTTTCACACGTATCAAAAATGCCGAAAACATCGGACTTCTGATTAACATCCAGAAAACTAAATATATGCCGACCATATCAAGAATTCAACAAAATAACTTACAGGTGCAACACGAAACGATAGAAATGGTAGAAGAATTCTGCTACTTAGGATCACTGGTAGACTACAAAAATAACACATCAAACGAGATAAAAAAAAAGAATATGCGTGGCTAACCGCTGTTATTTTGGCCTGGGCCCTCAACTAAGAGCGAGAAGTATGTCAATAGCAACAAAGTGCAAACTTTATAAAACAATAATACGCACAGTGCTCACATACGGATCGGAAACATGGGCAATGACAACCCGAGATGAAGAGTTACTGCGAGTCTTTGAAAGAAAAGTATTGAGGACCATATATGGCGGAGTAAACGAACAGGGTCTGTAGAGAAGGCGATATAACTTTGAACTCTGTAGACTTTTTGGTGATGCAGATATTGTGAAGACCATCAAAATACACCGCCTAAGGTGGGTGGGCCACGTTATGCTGATGGATGAGAGTGATCCCACTAAAATAACTATGCTAAACAGGCCGGTCGGAAGAAGAAGAAGGGGGCGACCTAAACTCAGATATCTGAACGATATACAGAAAAGATCTGAGGGAGATTGGAGTGAGGGGCTGGAGAAGACAGACACTCGATAGGGAAGGATGGAAGAATGTTTTGAAGCAGGCCAAGGCTCACGAAGGGCTGTAGCGCCAACTGATGATAATGTCGAATATTTTTACGTTTCAGATAAATAAACAAGGTTTCCTACCAAAATATTTAAGGTTAAAGCAGTTCGCGTTGTTGCGAGAAAAAAGAAAAGGAGAAAAATCTACAAGTACAAAGGAACCTATCTAAAACTTATCAAAACAGCTAAAAAAATGTACTATAACTATCCTCTGAGAAGCTCTAAAAATATTGCAAGGAAAACTTGGTCCATAATAAACGATCTTCGAAATAAAATTAACACAGCTCAAACATTTTCTCTTCCAAACCCTGAAAATCTAATTAAATACTTCGCTAATGTGAGTAAAACTATCAGCTAGTTTGCCACAACAATATCCTATTACCAATCTCCCCAATTCAAAAAAGGTCTTGAATTCATTCTTTATAAGACCAGTTGATAAATCTGAATTGATCCAAACAATTGGCGGGTGTTGGGGGAAAAGTGATATAAGTCGAAAAATGTAAAAAATGAGTTAAACATAGATACCACTTTCAAATGCATGTATCTTTGATAGGGTGAAGTGATATAAGTCAATTTAATAGGCAAGCAGGTGTTATTTGTTTGCGTTACATGATATAAGTATTTTTAATATAGTGAAAAATGTTATAAATATTCTAGTACTATTTGTTTTGCCTCCATCTGCCAGACAGGAAAAAAAATTATAGAGAAAACTGAAATAAGTCTAGTTATAATAGTCTTCCTATATAATTTTAAGATTAATATTTGTGAATAGTGATACAAGTACAAATATATTAAAAGTTATTGGTAAAATATGATTGTGAATAAAGGTATATGTATAAATATATCACTATTCTCATTAAAAGATATAGGGAAAAAACATTATATGTTGACATATCACAAATGTTTTAACTCCAAAATTGAAAACAGATGATATATGTTGAGATATACTAGTAGTTACGGCAATAGAAATTCAAAACTGTGCAGTTTTAGGTCGACTTACCCTCGGCTTTTCCCCTACTAAAACAACTAAAAATGCAAGAAATTCAAAATCTTCTTGATAATCACCAACAAGAAGCATCAAACGCTTATGAGGCTAAGCGAATAGATAAAAATGCTGCGTTAGAAAATGAATTAAAAATCATTTATTACGTTTGATTTGCAACATTGTCTCCCCACAGCTGATCTTCAAACTTCAATAGCATTCTATAAAAGGCAGTTGTGGACCTTTAATTTAACATTACATAGATTTAATGATAAACAAGCAATGTGTTTTATGTGGCATGAGGGCGTAGCTGGACGGGTGCAAATCAGATTGCGTCATGCTTATACAAGCAGATTTCACATATTTCACCTGAAATAAAAGAGATCACCTTATATTCTGATACGTGTGCAGGACAAACAAGAACTCTTTTCTACCTGCAATGTTCATGATGGTTTTAAAAGAGAATCCCAATCTATCATACATTAACCACAAATTTCTTGTTCCTGGTCACACCCACATGGAGTGTGATTCAGATCACGCAATTATAGAGAAAAAAAAGAAAAGATATCCATGTTCGATATAACACCCAAGAGACTGGATGAATTTGGTAAGACTATGTGGAAATAAGCGAACTTTTTTAGGTACTGAAATGTGCAGATCGGATTTTCTTGAGTTTTCTTCTTTGTATAAGAATGTCCTTCAACAAAGAAAAATTAACAACCTTAGGAGAAAAAGTCATGTGGAAACAAATGAAATGGTTGAGATTTTCACAGAATCCTGGTCTCCTTGAATACAAAAGTAGCTTAAATGTAGACGAACCATTTAAAAGCGTATGTTTTTTAAGAAAAGGTAATACGTGGCCTAAAAACATAAAAATTTTTCTGTCATATAAAGGTCCCAATCCAATAAACACCGATAAAAAAAAAGAACTTGATAGAGCTATTGCCTTATATTTCAGAAACATTTCATGATTTTTATAGAAATTTAACTACGAAGGAGGATATACCACATACGTTACCCGAGGATGAAAATAGTAGCGACGAGGAGAGTGTACACACAGAAATTGAAAATTTTAAAAATTAAATAAACTTTTACGTTGTATTTGACTATAAATGTACCCCTTAAGTAAACATAAAACTTTTCAGTTTCACATTTTTTTATTTATAATTAATAATTAGATTTGTTACTATATCTTTCGGAAGGGCTTTTGTTCTTTAATAAATAATTGTGAAAAGTGATATAAGTCATATTTTTTTTAAAAATTGTACAACTAGGTCCTTTTTACTAGTAGATCTATTTTAATCCAACAAATTCAAAGCCATTTCCAAAAATTGTTTAACGAAAATACCTTATTTGTATAAGTAACAACAATATTAAATTTGAAAAAACTATAATTGCGTTTTTCTCACTCTGAGATAGCGCG